>NC_041360.1:4960175-5037675 GCF_900634415.1 Cottoperca gobio | reverse complement strand
AGGAGTTGGTAGAGACCAAACACAGAGCGGGAAGAGAGTGAACATTATAGGGATGTGACAATACCAGAAATGTAGTCGTCGATATCAATACCAGTGAAATTCCACGGTAAAAAACAAAAACAAAACAATAAATCCCATGTACTTCAACATACACTCCTTTATTACTATTTGCATACTGGGTTTAGTTAGGAAGTTAAACAGGTCATAACTCCCTCTCCAATATCTGATTTATATTGCTGTGAAAACATCTGCTTCAAATAACTGTATTTAATCAAATTTCTCACTAAAAGCTGAATTTAACAAGATTACATGTACATTGTGATAACGCAATAATTTACCTTCGCCTAATAGTCGTTTTTACTTAATAGGGCTTAATTGCATCAGAATAGAAAACTCAATGGAAACTCGCTCCAGTAACGTTAGCTCTGGTATGTAGCTAAGCAGGACTGTGCTGCCCACCAGCTGCTAACAGCTAACAGCTAACAGCTAACGGCTAACTGCTAACGGCTAACAGATAATGTTAACTAGCTCTCCTCCTGCCAATTTCAACACATATTTGTTGTTTTCAAATGCAGCATTATCAGGGGAAAAGATCGTCCCAGGGAAGATCTCTACTGGTCCCAAAATCATTTTCTATCGTCCCTGGGACGACAGGACACTGTTAGTCTCCAGCGTCAGTCAGACAGTGTGGCCCATGAGATATGTAGATCTTTTGTAGATCTTTTAAGACCCTCCTATTTAAAAAAGGGTATCCTGGAAATTAAGAGGCTTTGCTTTGATTTGAAATGTGTGACGAAGGATTCTGGCTGTCAGATTTATCAATATTTGTGAATTCCTGATGAAAAGAAGGAAGGGAGGGACGAAGAAGAAGAGTGAAAAAAAGAGTAAGATCAGATGATGAAAGAAGCAGAGAGATGAATGAAGTTTAATATAAAAAAAGAAGAGGAGGGATGGCATACAGATATTAATGACTGCGGAGACATGAGAAGTAAGAAAAACGAGGACAGGAGGTTTGCTAGAAGTAAGGTAGAAAAGGAGAGGGGAATGAAGGAAGTAGGGGGAATGAGGGGAGGAAGAGGATAGCAAAAGTGTGGAGTTTGGTGGACACAGCTGTGTGTGTGTGTGTGTGTGTGTGTGTGTGTGTGTGTGTGTGTGTGTGTATGTGTGTGTGTTCAGCAGTAGAGGCTGTAAATTCAGTTGTTTCTGTAAGAAGAGAAGGAGGAGGGGAAGCACAGGCAGTTTTCCATGAGACTTTTCAACTTATTTTAATGAGGAATCTTCCACTTCATGTGTCTGTGCTGCATTAAAAAAAAACAGCTTAAAAAACGCTGCAGTCGACCCACTGAGGGGGAACTTAGAGAGAGAGGGAGGTTAGGAAGTGTTTCCTGAGGAGAACAATTAAAAGCCGAATATATTCTGCTTCTCGCCTTTGGACTGCTTTTAATGTGATTATTGGGGTGCTGATGACGCACAGAGGAGACATGCACCCAGGGGAAACCTCTCCGTGTCTTTGGCCTGATACTTAGAGCTAGCGTTTTGAGCCGATACAGAGGTAACAAACAAAAACTGATACTTAAGTGGAGAGAAGATGAGGACAGACTCTCTTCTAACAAAAGAAGAGGCATATTCAATACTACAGCTTTGAGATCAATTAAAGGAATATTTTTGACATTTTAGGAAATACACTTATTCGCTTTCTGGCTGAGAATTTGATGAAACGTTGATGCCACTTTCATGTCTGTATAGTACAAATGTAAGCTAGCTGTAGCCAGTAACCAGTTAGCTTAGCTTAGTATAAAGACTAACAACAAGCCTGACTCTGTCCAAAGGTGATAAAAACTGTGTACCAGTAAATTGAGCTCATCAAATAACACTTTATATCTTTTTTGTTTTGTAAACTCCAGGGAGACTCCAGGGAGTTACTGGTCCTGGGCCAAGACATAGTTTGGCACATAAAACCCTGTAAAGCGGCAAACTGTTGTTTTAACATGCTAAACTAAAATGGTGCCATGCCATTGTTCCTACGTTCCATTATTCCAAAACCCCACTAGTCCAAAAAGATCCTAATGGACCGAAAGCATTTATCCAAAAACACACACTCTCCCTGCAACAAACAGAAGCACATGGCTAATTATTACGGAGAAAGACGTCATCGGACCTACTCGGTCATGATATTTATTTTCCTACTATGGCAAAGGCATGACCTGTCTACTCTGCCTCTGATTGGCTAACTCCGTTATTCCTACCATAACCAATCTCCATCCTTATGCCTAAACCTAGCCAACCCAACTATCAAAGGCAACAAGAACTAGCCAATCAGAGGCAGAGTAGGATGGGTCATGCCTTCCCCAGAGTGGGTATTTTCTGAACAATGGGCATTTGTTTTCGGAATAACGGGCTGTCGGACAAATGGGCTTTTGGTCCAATCGGACATTTTTCGGACTAGTGTGGTTTTGGAAAAATGGGCCATGCATTTTATTTTTTTATACTTACTGAACTGGCTGGTTCATGAATATGTAATGGTTGTGTTAGTTTGTAGGCACCTCCGAATTGTGTCTATCGTTACCAATTGTGTAAGCTCAGTATCATCCTACTGATGGTGCAAGCTTCCCACTATAGTCCTTTTTCACAGTAGACATTTTAAAGTGTTACTAATTCTAATCAAGTGTTCCAGTAAGTCACATCGGTGTGACAGTGAGCCAGCGTGCACAACCAGGACCCTGAAACATCATCGGCTTTATTATTCACACCTGATTCTAACAGGTGACATGTCAAAATATCTTTTGTGAAAAAGGGCCTATTGTTCTGAATTACCAGGTTTTTGGTTGTTTTTTTGATGCTGTTGAGAAAGAACACACATGCACATATTGAGCAGATTACCTTTTCCTCACTCTTCTGCTCCGAGCCCCTCCTTTTTTCCCTTTGAGAAACGTTTTAGAAAAAGATTATTTTAGAAGTTTACAGAATGTTGTATACATATTGTGAAATTCCTCCCACGGGAGTGAAGCTTACACGACACGTTGGAAAGACTCTCTACACTGGCGTACTCCTGCATGACACATAGCTCTGTGTTGTAAAGATCCATAGTGATCAAAGGCAGCTATAAATACTAGTTCTAATTATAGACGTAGCCAATTATGTTTTAATAGTTTGTTTCAGTGTATTTGAAACATTAAAGAACAGATTTTGATCTTCAGATAAAGTATTTTAAGAATGTGTGACGGATGAAAGTCTCAGTCAAAGGTGACAGGAAGCACTGCTCGTGAGGACATCAACCGCACATCAACGTACACTCACACACACAGTGTTTTGATAGGAACAAAGAAAGAGTTTCATGTAAAAGTATCAGCCCATATGACTACATAACGAGCCTCCCCGTGTGTCAGTAACATGAAGGGACAGAATGAGTGAATGAGGCGACAGCAGCAAAGGACTGTTTCCCGGTCAGGTGTGGGGCTGAACGGAGTCTCCAGAGACTCTGCTGAGCAAGAGGAGGGGACAGATGTGATTCATTCATCATTTATCTCCTCAGGGGGACTTTGTTTTCTTCTTCCCCCGACAGTGTCACACTCCCATAGGATTCCTGTTCCACCCCCCTCATCCACATTGCTGTGACATCAGCATGGGATGAAGATAGTTGATGATGATGATGATGATGATGATGATGATGATGATGATGATGATGATGACGTATAACATATACTGTGGTTTAAGGTTGATTCGATGTGGTTTCAGATGACCCTGTCAGTATTTTGTTCATTTAAAGGGCCACTCCACCAATTTCACACATCAAGTTCAGCTTACTCGTCATGAAGAGTAGTCTGTAGTCTTAGAAAGTAGTTGTGCAACATCTTCTGCGGCTCTGGAGGGACCTATCTAAAGTTTGATGATGTCATAGTGATGTGACCGGGATTACCTGGGTTCAGAGATTACAGATTTAACATAAATTCTTTGTTACAAACTGTGGGCATGGAGTTTGAAAGTTGTGGGTGAAAGGTGCTATCAAGTTGCATCAAGGGTAAAGGTAGGTTCCAGTGTTTTTGGAGCTGAACCCAGGAAGTGTTCGAAATCACAAACGACATACTGCATACTACATACTCAATCAGTATGTACTGCCTACTGAATGAACAATTAAGTATGATAGAACAGACTGTTCACACTGAAGTATACTCAAGCGAGACGTATCACATGACTGACGCCTGGGCCGGTCTCAAGACACATCTCCAAAAAACATTGCAGAAAATTTCCAAACAGGCGTTATTTGGATAGACTGACAACGTATTAGGAATCTAAATGGTTACTTTTTTTTGCCTAAAAACACAATAAAACTTAATAAAGTGACTTTTAGCCGCTCAAAATCTCACATAACTGACACAATGCATTGTGGGGCAGTTGAGCATGTACAGTAAGCTCATACTGCATACTTAGAAATTATTGCTAATGTAGTATACATCTGGGCATGTCTCGCATACACAGAATCCACATACTAGGCAGTTGGAACGCACTGCACACTCAACTTGACGTCATACTTAGTGAGAACATGTTACTAAGGATGACACAGCCCCATGCCAAGGACTTAAAGTCAGGATATCTCAACATCTGCTGCACTGATTTTGACCATTCTCTTGTAAATCCCCCAACTTTAAGAAAGGGCAGTATAAAAATGCTGAAGTAATCGTTTAATTGAACCCACTTCACTTTAACAAACATTTAATTGCAAAGAGTTAACTTGTAAGGTTGTAGATGGGACTCGCAAGAGGAAACGCTGCTATCAGTTTAACATGAAAGCTTCCCGTCATCTGCACACTTAACATGGATGAACCATCGCTGCACTAGTACTATAATGTACAACCTCATTGCGCAAATGTATTAAGGCTGGGGGAAATGATATTATAGTCCACTCTCACACAGGAGCAATCCGCCTGCTGCATCCACAGCATTTAGGCGGATCGCTCCTGCAGCAGCGGCACATGCTGCTGAAGATGGACATTAACGTGGGAAGCTACGGGACCTTCTAACTTGCAGAAGCAGGGCAGAGTCAAGTCTAGATGGTGGGGGGGAAACTATCTCAATACATAAAGATCAGGTCAAAGTCCAGATCTGCATCTGTGTCATCTGGTTTACGCACACAAACGCAGCCAGAACTCCTCCAAACATTCCCACTACTGCAGTGGAAGTTGTGCAATGATCAGAAATACAAGTTTGAACGTAATCGCTGAAATGTGATTTAGTACTTACTCAGGAGCAGAGCAACAGACAAGAAGAGGAGGCACACAGAGTTCATGAAAGATGTCATGATGACCCGACAAGTCGTCCTCGCGCCCTCACAAGTTTCAGGCTTGCACCGAAATCCCCAAGTGGTTCTTCAAAAAGAAAGAGCAGCGCGCACTGTCCCGCTCCTCAGTGGTGGTCAAAGTGCTTCCCTCCTGTCCTCAGTGCAGCTCTGTACTCCAGTGTGAGCGCATCCACAGTGCGCTCATCCGCTCCATCCGCTGAAGGGGAGGGCGCGCCCGTGCCGAGGAGGAGGAGGAGGAGGAGGAGGAAGAGGAAGGAGGAAGGTCTACAGCAGCTCAGAGTCCCTAACGAGCTGCACATTAAGTCAGGCCAGGTCCGGGTGGGTCAGATCCTTTACTTTATTAAGTAACAATGTAAAAAGACTGCATTCAAAATCCTAAACATACAGAGGTGCTATCAGCAGATCTACTTATCAAAGTCTCATTCTGCAGTAAAAAAATAAATAAATAAGGGTCTTTATGACTATGTCTTTTTTTTAAAATAATTTAATTTAATGTGTGTTCCTGGAACAGTTGAACAAAAGGAACAAGCTCATTTTAAATGTCTATAACACCTCATAGCCAGGGGCCCAACCAGACACACTGACTTTTAGTAAGGGACCAAAAGCCACAACGGTTGGAAACCACTATTTTAATCCTTGACATTGTGTAGCATTTTAAAGTATAGTCCAGAAGAAGTTTAAAGCAGCATTCAATGGAAGTACTCAAGTGAAGTACAACCTCAACTGTTTCTTTCCACCACCAGAAGTTCCCGTGAGCAAGGCTCCGAGTCTCCATCAGGGACAGGACGATACAGGAATTTATTGCGGATTGCAATAAAAACCTGCTCACAATAAACTGATGGTGGATTTCCATCTTCAGGATAATTGGGAATATCTTCACGAGAGACCTAAACGAGCCATCTTGCTCGCTATCTTTTTTATGTAAGAATGAAGAACCTTTTGAATACCATACTGTTTAATAAGAATAAACAAAAGATGAGTCCCATCATATATTTATTTCTTAAAAGAAATGTAAAGTAATTCCAGTGTGTTTTACTGCCATTTTATGAGTTCTAAGCATATTTTGATGATGTAAATGTCAAATATTTTGGGCAGGATAATCGTGACATAACATGTTCATATCATATAGCTTCTGACACTCCCGTCAGAAGCTCTTCTTCAGGTCAGGACTGTCGTCTGTACAGAACAAACCCCCAAACAAATAAAAACGCAATAAAGTGAACAAGTCTTTTTTTTTATTCCAAAAATGTTTAGGGTAAAATAAACTGTAAAAGATACAACATAATCATCCAAGCAGAGGGAAGTGAACAGAATGGAAAGCAAAAAACAACAACATACACACTAGCTTTGTTTCTCACACGGCTCCCACTCGGGGTAACGCCTTCTTCTCTGTGGACAATAAGCCGTAACTGAACTGAAAGGTGGTAGTAGTCAAAATAGTACCTCTCTGTTGCATGATCATTCAAATATCTGTTCAAATCAGCAGTCTTGGTAGTCAAATGTTTGCAAACAAAACATACAGATTCTCCCCCTTCTTCAAATCCAACATTTTCACTTCTTGTAAAAGTAAAAAGGAGCTGCTATGGGATAATGCTCAAACATTACAAGTTGTCTAAAGACCCAGATGGGATCAAATGCTTCAGTAAAACATGTAGAATACAATAAGGCACTTGCTAGACAAATCCAACTTAACCAAATCTAAACACAGAGGTCAAATGAACAGAACTTTTATTTTACAATCAGCAAAAGTGTGTGGCCACCCTGCAACTAAACAATGATGTGTGTAAATGGGCTGAACACAACGTATCATACACTTCCAACACACGTTAAAGATGAACAAACAGGTGCAGGCTTTTCACTGTTTGGTAGAACAGATCCCGTAAGAGCAGGAATGATTTCTGAATCCAAGTGACAAGAATTCCGACTAAGTGCTGCCTCCTAGAGCCTATGAGAAGTAACTGCACATTAACTTTACAAACATGCCTGATAAAATAACATCAGCAGTAACAATTATGTTTAGGAAGTGTTTTATTATGCATTATAACTAGTTTGACGACTCTTAAAGCAAGTATACAAGTCTTACAAACGCTAAATGTTTATATAAAAAAGGGACAGGCATACAGAAGAAAACATGGGGAGAAGTCTGATCAATTCACAGGACAAAGCTGTACACGTGGACGGCTGCCTAACTACCTGTCGGGCTCCAAACAAGGAGAATTCTTTTCAGCTTCGAGGATCTCCGCAAATATTTGTTACATTTCAAAAAATGTTATTTCTCATCCTTTAATCTTGTTAGTATCCTTCAGAGACCTTCATTAGAATGATTTGTGAAAACAAGGCCAGATTGAAAAAGTATGAGATATGCTTTTCATCTTGAACACCAACGCAGGAACAAATTCAATTAACTTTCAGTAAAACAATTCAGCATGTTGATCCTCTTCAAAGCACTGAGACAGATTTGGCGTGGCAAGGTTTTTGTCTCCAACCCTATTAGGAAATAACTGAAAGGAAATATGCCACAAACATGAAATGGCTTTGAATGTTACATACTTTTGGTTGCAGGGATTAACTTGGATGTTTATATATAAAAAAAAAAAAAAAAAAAACCTGAACTGAGGATAGCGTAATCCTGCAGCAACTGAATTCCAAGTTGGCTCTAGCAAAGATGCTGTTCTGTATTAAAAAATATATATATATATGTCCCAGCCTGACGTTTGCTCTTAATTAAGGCCAAGATCCAAGGAGACACTTTGAGGCGAAACACGCCCAGAAGTAGCCCTGCATCACAACTTGTTCAGTATCCCAAAACTCAACATGTCTGACTAACAGGTCAGAGGAACACAGAACATAAAGAAAGGGAGACGTTTGGGCCTTGTGGACCTGTCGGCTGAACATTCTTTGAGTCTTATGCACATTTGGAGGAGGTGGCATCAAAGCAGTGTCAGGTATGATGCGTCTGGGAGACGGGGTGACCAGAAATTCCAGGCTCAGTGACTGTCGTCTCTGAGACCGTCTCTTGTTTCGTGATGGGGATAAAAGGATGACAGACAACCAGAATGCCTCTTAGGGGGGGAAACAAGCAGTAGTAACAAAGGTCTGGAAGAATCTACAGTGAATTTAGGAGTTGTCCAGACAAATATTGTCTTGCCTTGAAGTTATGTCCAGGACACAAAAAAAGCTAACAAAACAGAAACAAAAACAGTTTCTATTTCCTAACTTGAAACTTCACTGGTACGGGTAGAGCAGGGGAAAAATAGGATGTAATGGAACGGGAAAGAAAGAGCTGGATTTAGGGACAGGTGGGCTGGAGGGAACCTTCTGCTCGTCATTTAACCCTCGTCTTCCATCTCCAACCAACAGCATGCCCATCCTCAGCTCTGGAAAGTTGAGGTGAAGTTGGTGTTGCTGTATTCTCCTCTGAAACATACATGAACTCAAAACAAAAATGTCATGATCTATATGTATGAGGAAACAACTCTGCCGCACCACTCTTTAAATGATAGGACTAGTGGCTGACGAGACCCTGCAGCATCATCATCAGGCGCCGCGCCCTCTTGCTGAGCGGGCTGTGGGGGTCCTGCTGCAGGAAGGTAAAGAGCTTGGGTCTGACCTGGGCCAGCACGGAGGACATGTGGTCTCTTGTCAGCGGGTCGCCGTGGTCCAGGTTCATCACTGCATCCTCCAGGTAGCTGAAAAGGGACACAGAGAGACGGAGAAATCAGAAAATGATGACAAAAGACCAATTTCCAAGCCAATACCTACTTTATTCATGAGGCCATGGTCATTTTACTTCTATTTGGAGAAAATGAAATAAGTTTCACATCCACAATCTGAAACTTCATTCATTGAGATATAAAAGCAGTACGAGGTCGAAGCTGCGTAGACTTTGTGTTTGACTCTTGAAGCAGCTGCAGGGGAAGGCGAGCGAAAGGCCGCCCGCTTCTATCTGTCTCCCTAACAATCTTTTGCCGTTTGAATGTCAAGCGCCGTCCTTGATCACCTCCCTGGCTGCTGGCCAACTTGTGAGCGTGAACCTTGTGTGTTCACTCAAATGTCACAGCAGAATTTGAGTTATGCCACTGTCACCTGCATCCTGTCCTCTCACTCAGACTACACTACAATGAACTCCTCAATTAATTGTTTTCGTCAGGCATCTGGTGGTTTGACTCCATTTCTGTTCCGCTCTCCCACCGTCTGTGTCTTTACAGTTTAAATGACCATTCATCTCCACGTCCAGAGCACTACCTGATGCCAGTCCAACATCAGAGACGTTCCCACACACACACACTTCTTGCTTGCTCTCGGACAACAATGTGTTCTTCAAAAGCAACAATCCTAATGTTACTGTTTGGAACTCATTGATGGTTCTTCTAAGAGCCCATCAATCAGAAGTTTTAATATTTTTGAGGCTTTGCACAATTTCTCTAGGTTTTGTCTTATCCTAATATTAATTGACATGTATTTACTCTTGAGAGCACAACGTTTTCCTGCAAAGAGTGAGAAGATTTATCCTGATCTGATTCCATCTACTGAACATCTCTCCCACAGCGACTCTGTCCTAATGATGCCTCAGACTGGACCACACCCTGCTGGCCTCATGTCTCTCTCCAGATGGCACAGAGCGGCAGCCGAGGGCCGTATTAACAGCAGTAGGCAGCTGCAACGTAAACGCAGAACCAGACAGGTGATCCAGTGCTGCTGTAAAGGGACTGATAGAGGAAGAGATTTTCTGGGGGGGAGAGAAAAAAAACAAGAGGAGAAGGGATGCTAGAATACCTAAGAGAAAAAGACATGAAGGGAGTGAGGTGGGGGCTCTACGAGGGGACACAGCCACACGCTTCTTGAGAATAACAGCACAACACACGTTTCTGTTAAAGAACATGCGGGTGTGCAAGAGTGAACAACAGAATGAAAGATACAAGGGCACGGAACGATAGAGTTGCATCTAAAATTTGCGAAGCTATTCACAGGATCATCCGCGCTCCCTGGACAGCCATGGAGCAGAGCTACAGACGGAGCAGGGTGATGGGGTCAGCAGTTTAGCACTGTTCAGCACTCGGGGGGACGAGGAATAATGGACATGCAATGGAGATGAGATGGGGAGCACAAGTTTAGCAAAGACTGGCTTTATTACTGATGGACGACAGCACAGGCTGCAGCTTGTGTGGGAGAGACGCCGTGTAATGCAATTCAGAACATGCTCACTGCTCTCACTTTGTGGGAACATTTACTTAAAATGAAGACATGTTGGGAAGAAGCACGCTCACACAGCTCACAGGTTTTTGATTAAACCCAAGTTATGCCTGCTGCACTGCAAGACAGGTCTTACATCAAACTACAGTAGTGTGAGATGGTATACTGAAAGTAATACAGGTAAAGAATTATCAATATTTACATTATTTTCTATTTGAAACAGTGCATGCATCTCATGTGTCAATATTCACACATCCTGCACACATTGTTTTCCAAAATATTGAGGTTATTTAAACCCATTTCAGCAGATTACCAACAGTTCTGTAATTGTTACGAGCAGTAGAGCGAGACTGTGGTGGATCTGATGTGTCGATTACCGAGTTTACAAACATTCTTTTTTAAATGTGGGATTGGCGTCACAAGGAGATTAATTGTTTGACTGGTTTGATGCCGAGGTTGTACCCGGGTGTATATTAATGTATATAATTATTAACTATAATAAGTTGGCCATGAGAATCCTAAGACACATTGTGAATGTTTACTTAAACTGTAAAAACTATTTAACTGAATGTTAGATCATTAAATCCTCTCCGGTAATGTAACCTCGACGTGAGTCTTGAGCTCTGGTCCTCACGCTGGCCTTCGTCTGGTTGTCTTGATTTTGTGAGCGATTGATGTCCCGCCACTGTTCCAGTTGCTCATCCTCAAAGTGGAGCGAGAGTGGACGACGGCTCGCTTGAGTTCAGTGGCGTGGACAGCGCCGCAGTCAGTCGTGTAACTGCCGACTTCACGTCATAACATTCTGAAGCAGCTGTGCTTCAGAATGTATAGAACGGAAACACCGAAGTGTGGTGAAGCCTTCTACTAACTAACACTCATTTGTATTCTCTGATATGTCAAGACATCGTCAATAACGTTTGTGTCTCAATGACAAAAACTTTATACACTGTTAATATAGTCTATTTGGACTTTCAGTGTGTTCATCTACAAGTCACACACAGCATGTTTACTCTCCGTATACTCTAAGCAGGGAATAATGCTATAGATGCAATTAAGAAAGTCACACCCTGTACACAGGATGGCATTTGTATTAATCTCACCTGATTTTGAGCTCAGAGCGGGTTGTAAGGTTGGAGGAGAGCTGCTGGATGAGCGACAGCAACACGGGCTGGCTGAGAGGACAGGGGTGCTGACCAAACACCTGCTGAGAGTCGATGGTCTCGCACACATACAAGACCAAGTTCAGATCTGTCGCTGACAGAGCCTGAGGGGAGCGTGAGAGGGAGGGAAATATACTCAGATTAAACCATTCATAGGAATATTTGCACTCATAGACAGACAAAATGCTATTTCTGGGGACTGAGGTACCATTATGCACATTAGCACTATTTTCATTATAGAAATAAGTAACACTTCTGTACTTCACTGTACGAACACCGAACAACCACTTTCCCATAAAGCAACAGGTCACGATAGGCTATTAAATCTCTTATTCTATGAAACTGAAAATGCTGGTTGCTTTTTCTTCTGCCGCTGATTGGCACAGCATGTGACGCATTCGAATGTGTGTTAGCATGTGTTTCCATTCACGTCCCCAACAATGGTGGAGCAGCGCCCACACGCGTTTCATTTGCACTCTCCATAGTGAGACCGACTCGGTTTCCAGTGGGATTGTCCGGCACATATACACAAACCGTTACAGCCATAGTTCAGATACAAACTACTGTGCAAGCATGAGGGTGTGTGTGTTACCTGCTGGAAGGCCTGGTTGAGCTGGCCCTGCTGCAGGAGCTGCAGGATGTTGGCCTGCTGTGTCTGGTAGTCTAGGTGTGCTGTGGGGACGGGTGTGCCGGCCGCTGACCTCATCGCCTGCATGATGCTGGAGGTGACCACTGCCTGCTGCTCCTTCATTGCCAGGCTCACCTCCCCTTTGACAATTCGCTGCACATGGCTAAGAATAGTCTCCTGCAAACTGGGGAGGAAAACGACGAAGAGGAAACGTGAGGAAAGGGTTATCCTTCATATTACATGTATTTCCAACTACTATCCTGCACTGTAGCCGCCTGGCTAAGTCAAGAAACCATTATTCAATCACATGGTAGTATAATCTGGTCTTGAATTACTTAACATACAAGATATCACTTTTAATCTCCAAGTTCAAAGTAAATCTGACTCTGCACAGTCCGGCCTTGCATTTCCTTTTCAAGATTTTAAAGTTTTTGTTGGCCAACTACTTTCTCTCTGCGCTGCCCCCGACAAATCTATAAACTCTAGAGGCCATGAAATTAATTGAAGAGGGAACAAGAGACTCGATCGAATTTATGTTCTTACATTAGCCCTAGGATTAAGCCTTGCTTGTTTCTACTCTCCAGCCCATTATGCACCTGCTCAATAGGCAGTGAATAAGACCTGGGCTGCTGGCAGAAGCATCTGCTGATATGCATATCTGATGTTCAAAATATCCACTTGGAATGTCAATCAGATCAATCACTGCGAGTAATATCAGTTAACAGCAGGATTCTTTTAAAACATCAGGCTTTAAAGTACTTCAAGCTTTAGTATTGAGAGCCTAAGTTTTATGAGTTTTTATTTTATTTTAGTATTAAAAACTTGAACCAACTGCTTTGATTCTATTAGGATGTGAAAAAAAACAAGGTTTCAGTAACAGCTTTCCAATCGCAGGTGGCCAACAGTGCGGTCGATGAGGGATAGCTAGGATACATACTTTCCCACCATCATCTGGATCTGGTGCTGGACCTCTGCCCGGACATTTGCTGTGATGTTATTGGCCAGCTGATCGGTGGAGGTTTGGAAGCTGTCGATCATCTGCTGGAGCTGGCAAATAATGGGTTCTCGTGCCTCCTGCTCTCTCTGCTTTTTGTTCTTCATATGGGTCTCAAGCTGTTGGATGTCTACAAAGATGAAAGTCAACAGAAAATCAGTTCTTCCCCCAAACACAAGCAGACACATTTTTAAATCAAACTACATACACTCAAAACGACATTACGCAATATCTTCGTTGTTATCAGATCACTCGGTGTAATGTGAAAGGTTAGCAGTAATACAAAACCCACTGAGAATTAACAACCAGCACAGAAGCTCCATTGACAAATCCACAAGTGGATTTATGTGCTGCACTCTCACTTGCCAGCGCTGTAACTGAGCTGTCAGAACACAATTACACCGACAGATGTTTGGGTCGTTCACGGATAAAAGTCTGTGTGATTGTGGAATTTATAAATTTGCTATGACATTGACTTTGGCTGCATGATGATTCCTTGTATTGTAATCAGAAGAAATGGATCATTTCAATTGTATTCGGAAACACATGACAATATATAAGTGGAATTGCTCGGAACCCTCATCAGCGAGGATCTCACCTGCTCTCACAACACACCACAGAACATCAAGAAATCCCAGCAACGACTGTACTTCCTGAGGAGGCTGAGAACATTGGCATGTCATCCAAAATTCTCAGCAACTTCTACAGATGTACAGTTGAGAGCGTCCTCACCAGTGCCATCACGGTCTGGTATGGAAACTGCACTGCCCGGGACAGGAAGGCACTCCAGTGTGATAAAAACTGCACAGTACATCGCAGGAGCAGCCTTCCCCTCACTACAGGACATTTACACCACCAGGGCCACCAGGAGAGCCCACAACATCATCAGGGACAGTACACACCCCCGCCCCCCAGCACAGACTCTTCACTCTCCTCCATCAGGCAGGCGCTACAGGAGTCTGAAAGTTTCTACACAGTTTCTTGAATCTTGGCAAGAGATCACTGGGTCTTTAGCATGCCGCTCGGAAAGTGATCAAAACATGAGGATTTAACAATAACCGATTTAGGACAGTGAAGTCAAATTCATTTCATGAAACAAGACGAAATGCGGTTGAAAGTTTTCTAGATTATAAACTTTATTTTAATGCCATTGAATGACTTTATTTTCACCACATCTCTAGGGGTGTAATGATCCATTGATAGATCGATAAAGCAATTTAATGATCAACGATACAATATCATCGATGCAAAGTGAAAACATTGATACATATAACCACGGCTAGCGAGCGGTAAGTAGCAGAAACGTCATTACTGTGAACGTTGCAGTGTGTGTACAGTTTATTGTATGGTTGTCCAAAGAATCTTTAGAGTATCGTATCGTGATTTACTCTCCTACTCTACAGATTCCTCTACAAAAGCCAATATCCTCTTATTGCAAAGCAAACAACAGAATGTGGAACTCTTATTAATTCCAATAATAAAACACGCCAAACTAATTAATGCACTTAAAAATTGAAGGTTAGAGTCGTCTGCAGTTCTCCGTTTATTCTAGCTATTATGTTGTTCACCAACATGCACCTTTGTATTATGCTTAGCCTATTTAAAATAAATTCAAGTGTTTTCATTAATATGCATCTTTACATTCAATGAACCTATGAATATGAGAAATTAGGGGAAATGGTGCAATAACGTCATCTTGCACTAACAACGACAGAGTTGAAGGCTTGCACAGTAGCGAGATGGCAGTGCAGATACAGTCAATATTTACACACAAAAAGATCAACCCTCAATTTGATCTTGGATTAAATTTAAATTGGAACACGCCAACAAGAGCACACATGCTCAGAGGGGTATTGTGGCCTCCCCATTTACTGCAGGGTAACTGTGCGTCTCCCCTCTGTACACATTATGACAGCCCGTCAATTTAAACATTTAGCCACCAGCTTCCAGAGGTAGGCATGAGCACAATCTCAGAATAAAAAGACTGCTTATCAACACATCAGTGGCCAGGCTCAGTAAGAAAAGGCATCATTACAAAAGCTGTCCCTGAGCTTTTCCAAAGAGATGGTTATTTAATTAAAAGTACCAGATAAACAGACCCTGATTTTAGAGCTAGATACAGGGAACAACCAACATAAAGAAAGCACCCATATAAAAGGGTCTCGAAAAGGGACATGGTGAGCCACCAGAACAGCTTCAAGGGACAGTAACAATATCTGGTCAACAAATGGACAATTTAAATGAAAAAATGAAAGTCTATTGCAACAGCATGCAAGTAAATATTAGTAATCCAACCGTGCAGTAGGTCTTATCTTGATATATGTACTATATGTTGCTGACAAAAAACACTTATTTTCATGTTATAAAATAAATTGATAAGTTTGCCTTACATTCTTGTGTGCCTTGTTTAAAGCTGTCGTTGATTTGTTGAAACATGGACTGGCAGCCTCTTTCAAAAACAGGCAGCACGATGCTCTGGAAGGCGTCTTTATAGGCTGCTTGGATGGGCCCCTGCATCGCTTCGGCTGCCGCTCGACCGATTGCATCCGTTGTGTTCTGTAAACAGGAAGCGGGTACAGTGAGCAGGGCGGTGAGAGGAGGTGGTGTGATTAAGACTTCAGATAGGACAGACTTCAGGGCCCGCCACTTACCTTGGATTTGACCACCTTGCTGACATTGTCCTTCAGCGTGATCTCCACAGCGGTCAGCTTGGCAGCAATTGTATTGTTCAGTTGACCCGTCACTGGCTCCAGACTCTTAGAGATTGCTGGAGAGGGGAAAGAATAAGCAGGACAGATTAGCAAGAACTCCCCTTTAATTAGGCATGTGATCAAAGCTAGAGGGAACAAAAGACAGGAACATCTCATGCACTAATTAGAGGACAGGAGACGCGAGGCAAGAACACATCTAATAATAATAATAATAATAATAATAATAATAAATAGTATTTATAAAGCGCCTTTCAAAGCTAAAAGCAATCTCAAGGCGCTAATCTCTCAAAGGCATCCTGTATTAAATCTAATTCATCGTATGTCTTGGGTGATCTCAGGCATGAAGACAACATGCATCGATGTACAGCGTAGTGTGCACTACTTTCCCCATGGAGACAAAATAGAAAATAAAAATATATAAAACTAAATACAATAAGTAGATCAGATCAATTAAACTCTCAAGGGCCTGTTTACAATGTTTACAGCTAATTCAGATCAGGGATGTTTTGATCCGATCTATCAGATTGCTCTTAGCACCGATACCGACCTCATTAAGCGAATAGGCCATGGCACGACCAAACAACAAATACAGTTTCTTTCCTTCGGTCCTTAAAAGCGTAATGTTTCAGTCATCTGTTCAGTCAGTCAGTCAGTTCTCACAGCCGCACAAAATCCCTGAACTCGCAACTTACATAAAACTTATTCCAATAGCTCACAAAGCATTCCAAGGATGACAACAGCACCGAGCACAGTCAGGTACACAGATTTTAAATAGAGCAAAAAGAGCACAGGAATCAGAATAGTACATCGACAGATACTCTGCGGTGTGGGAATCAGGAGATGCATCCCATTTCGACATTCAGCAAAGATTTGTAGTGTTAAGGGGCACAATCAATGGTGTAAACCACATATGTCAGAGTCAAGGCCCGCGGGCCACATCCGGCCCGCGAGAAGGTTTTTTACGGCCCCTGGGATGATCTTGATTTATTATTAGAACCGGCCCGCAGCCCGCAGATCTTTTACACGCACCAATACTACATTTCCCACAATGCAACGGTGACGCACCGAGCAGTAGGCTGCTTCATTTCAATATTTATTGGCACAGCAGTCGTCAGCATCACAGTAAAATTAACTTTCAGATACCCATCAAAAATGGCAAAACGGAAGGTGGACACTGAGAACCGGGGGTTTCAAACAAGGTGGGAGTCGGAGTATATGTTCACGGAGGTAGCTGGAAAACCTGTGTGTCTTCTGTGTGGAGAAAGTGTGGCGGTACTGAAAGAGTATAATCTGAGACGACATTATGAAACGAAACACGCGGACAAAAACAAGAATATGAGCGCACAGTTGGCTGATAAAATAGGTATGCTTGCCGCTGACTTTCGACGCCGATTTGCTGACTTTGAAGCACAAAAAAGCAGGTTGGAACTGCTCGGTAACCCATTTGCTGTTGACGTGGAAAGCTCACCACCAAACCTCCAAATGGAGTTGATTGACCTCCAATGCAATGATGCACTGAGGGCAAAATATGCGGCAGTGGGTGCTGCGGAGTTCGCCCGTTTCCTCCCCGACACAATGCCCCAGCTGCGCATCCAGGCTGCTCAAACGTTGTCTATGTTTGGCAGCACATACCTGTGTGAACAACTGTTTTCTTTGATGAACCTGAACAAAACATCACACAGAAGTCGACTTACTGCTGAACACCTCCACTCAATTCTGAGGATTTCCTCAGCTCAGAGCCTTACCCCGAACATTGATGAACTTGTGGAAAAGATGGGACACCACCAAGTATCACCCTCAACCTCAAACAAGTGAACATTACTGTGCAATCACATATTTAGAGTTTTTACTCAGTTCAAGTTTAAAAGTTAAAGTTTAATATTTGTTTTCACTGCATGTTACTTCTCCTTAAACAAAGTGTTGTTTTTGATTAATAGATTTTTGCACTTTATTTTATTGTATTTCAATCCAATTATATTTTAAAAATATTTCAGTTGAGTGGATGATAGAAAATTGCTATTATTGTTTTTTTCTTTGAAGTAAATTTAGCCCACTTTTGCTAAAATAGAAAATATAGGCTACTGATGGTGCCTTGAATACCGGTTTCTTTCATTTAATGTTCATGTTATGGGGATTTTTATATAAAGGAAATTTGTCTTTTGTGTCTGTTGAAAATTAAAGATTACTGACAGAGCCATAAGAAAATATTGCTTTATTTATCTGATCATATTGGAATATATTTGTTAGGTTTTCAGTAGGTTCAATTAGGTTCACTAGACTATATGCGTCATTTAAAAATTTTTCAATGAACATTCGAACAGTCCGGCCCTCGGCTTGTAGCTAAATTTTTTATTTGGCCCTCCGTCCATTTGACTTTGACACCCCTGGTGTAAACTTAAATGACAAACTCGGGATGCACCCATTGCTCAATTCTGGGCCATACCGATGTTTAACATAACAATTTGGCCAATGTCCTTTTGTTGTCGTTTATTTAGTTTTTGCAGTTATTTATTTCACTTTTGTGCGGGGGAACCAATTCAATCTTTAGCAATAAAAAGTATCTGATCTGCTTTAAAGTCGTCTGACCCTTAATTATGATGAGCACAAATCCAACTACCGTATACAAATGTATGAAACAACCTTTAATATAACCTTCTTCACATGAAAGCTATAAAACTATGAGAAGAAGTTTCAATACGTAAATACAAACATAAATAGGGCCATCTTTCACATCTTGTGTTTTTTATACAATGTTCTCGTGTTTCCATTAAGTACACACTTATGACAGGCTGGAACATGAGGCTGAACACGGACCTCTTTACAAAACAAAGACCTGCCTCTTATACAGTTGGCCTCCTCTTGCGAATATTAATGATAAAAAAAGAAAAAGAAAAATCACAGATACCTCTTCTTAATAAGATGCTTGTTGTTTTCTTTACAAAGATAAGAATCTCTGCTTTGTTGCAGCTCAGTCTATTTTTTTCCTCATCTAAGACGCGAGAGGCAAAGCTGAACAGCCGCTCTCTGTCCGTGCTGGTGCATGCGGCTCAAAAGGTATTTGCGTGCCATTTGTGTCAGTGCTAGAAAACAAAGGTGATATTTCTCCAATATCCAAGTGCGGTCTCATTTCTGGGAATGGTGGCTTTTACAAAGAAACTATCCAGTTGCAGTGAGGCCCTCATCTTTGGCCTTTCTTCTCCGTTTTCCTCTAGAATCACTTCAAACATCTCATGCAGAATGGACCGTGCCCCGTCCATTTGTGCTTTCTAAATATACGAGTGATCAGCTCTCTCTACCGTGCGTCTCATCTCCAGCAGCAGGCCTATCATCAGTTGCTTGTGCGTGTTGTGATGTGTGTGATGCAACAAAACAGAAAATTATATAACATAATGTTATAATAAAATATTATATTATAATAGTATACTATAATACATATTATTGTCATATATATATATATATATATATATATATATATATATATATTGTATTATTATAATATATTATATTGTAAATGTATTTTTATAATGTATTTTTATAATGTAAAATAAAAACATGTGCTTTGCTGCAAAATGCCTCAAAATACTAAAACTGTGAAAGTACATTTTAAAACAGTACAGGGAGCTGTCTAAGCAAAGCCGATTTCTTGGTTCATTTTATATTGCAGATCAGACTTTAAGCTATCGAACTAAAGAGAACGAGGTGAAGAAATACCAAACAACACGAGGCATTTTTAAGAGTCTCTCAGAAATGTTAGACATTTTGAAAGTACCTTAGACACAGCTACAGAGAACATTTGTACACTTCAGTCTCCTGAACTAAGCCTACAATTTGAAAATGGATGGTGGAAAGACTAGAGAAGTCAAGGACAGGAGACACTAGTGGGCAACATATGCAGACTATTGAGATTTCTACTTAAAATCATCCTCGTCTGCAACTTGCACACAGTGAAATGGTGCAATACTGCCATCACCTGCTAACAAATGTGGAGGACTGATGTTACTCTCCACCCGCTCTCCGCAGAGTAAAGCTGTGTCAGAGTAAAGCTCTGTCGTGTCTGCCATTGCTGATTTAGTTCTAAATGACGTGCGTTCGTTTTTGTGTGCGCTTACTTTGTGGGACTGTTTTCTTCATTTCCTCTCGTAGCACTTTGTCCATTCTGTTGGTTAGCACCGAGCTGAGAGTGTGGCTGAGCTGCTGGCTGAGCTGCTCCTGAAGCTGCTGCTGATGATTCTGACTCTCTGCCAGAACTCGCTCTAGTCTGCGCTCTGAGGGCATGAAATGTCAAGGCTCACAAGAATATGTAGAAAGATCACAATCAAGACCTGCGTGTGTACTCTTAAAACAACTATATGGATTCTAAATATCATTCTGGATACACAACCCTTTTTGTGTCCTTAGATGACCTACTGTACTCGCTTTAGGTCAGCGCTTACTGGAAATCATTATGTTAGTTTGTGTGATCAAAACAAATCCATGTTGCTACTGCTAAGGCGTTTTGCTGAAGTCAAACCCATCTTTGAACAGTGGCATGGGTGGTGGAAATGCAAAGTGAGAAAAACTACCAAATCAAGCTCAGTGAGTAGAGAAAAGACTGAAGGATACGTTCTTGTTCCTGGTGGTTAGTAAGGGCGTGCTCTACTTGGACCATAATGGTGCTCTGCATGGCTTCAATCTGCCCACGCAGTTCAGTTAACTCCCTCTGCTGGCTGCGCAGGAGCATCAACAACTCGTCCTGCACTTCTGCATTCATCTATTGGATGGAGACAATGTTTGAAGAAGAAGAAAAGAAAAGAAGCTCAATATACACTGATATAAGTAGACAAACATTTGCTAACAGATTGGAAATGCATGTCTAAGCTGGTGGATAGGTTTCTGCAAGCTCGTTTTGATATTTTGCTGTCCCCTAGTGGCTAGAAATCAATTAATAGTTAAAGTTAGGTGTAATGCATTTCCAAGAGAACATCAAGAAAACAAATCGTTTAAAAAGAATAAATTGCTTTTCTACCATTTAAAGCACCACTGTGGCAGTTAATGAATAGAAAAGAAGCTAACCAATATGTTTTGTGATCACCTTACCTGACCAGAGTCCATTTGCCTGGACTGGGACGACTCACTGAGGAGAAAGGAGACAGAATGTGCAAACACCTTTAGGTACGACTCAAGCATCAAGTATTATGCTAATACACATGTGTGTGGGTATTTGAAGACAACTTTGTTTATATTTACAGAGACATTGTTTTCCAGTGAATTGATATTAAATACAGACATTGACATAACATTTGTGATTCTTATTGATTTTTGCTGTGAATGTATTACCAAGAGTTGAAGAAAGCCAATAAATTATCGACAAATATTCCACTAATTACCATTAATAATAAAAAAGTATCTGGAGCTACAAACGCACGTTTAGCCTGTCTACCCATAAAACCCAAGCTGAATGCTGAATGAACGGAAGCACTCTTTACTTTTCACATCAAGTAGGTAACTAAATAAACAGTGGAAATAAAACTGCACTGAACTGCAGTCTAAGTTACTTTAGCTTGTTGACTGACAGGGAAGTGATTAGTCGCACTAGTGTAATCAAGCCTAAGTGACTGCCTGGCAGTCTCCCGATGCACACAGCCAGGATCGTCCATCATGAAAGCAAGCGGAAAAATACAATTTAAGACAGATTGGATTTCTTAAAAAAACAAACCTATCCACATTTGTAGAGATTTCTTTACATTAAAGAGTGGGTGTCATTAGATCTAAAGAAAAGACTGATTCAAAGTCATAAAAACAATAAAATAAAGTCTCATTTAAAGAGGCACTGTACATAAGTATATATATCCTCTACCTCACTATTATTCACAGCAGGCCCAAGCTAAAGATTATTTTTCTCAATGTCATCTTTCTCTAAATTAGCTTGTACCTGAAGTCATGAACACTTTTTAAACTACACCTTCGCACACTGTGAAGTACTACAACATAGTTTTGTTTACAGCCGCACTCCTCGGAATCCTTTAGTATCAAACATCAACATACCAGTCATCTTTCTTGGTCTTCCTCTTTACTTTTGGCGAGCCACGTGGTGAGGTCTTCCAGTCCTTAACTGGTAGTCTGTGAGAAGAACGAGAGCCACAATTTCCTGAGGATGATACCAGGCTGGACACCTCATCATCAGGGTCACTGGGTCAAACACAGAAACATGCAGATAAGTTCGGAGAAAGACGGCGGCTGTAACCTATGTAGCCGAGTGCATGCCACATGCTCCGTAATGGTCTTGGAAAAGATCGGTAACATCAAGTCGTTATTGTGCCTTAAATAAAGTACTGAACTTGTGTTGGGCCTTGTTTTTTGATATCTTCCATCTAGGACGACATTGGACGCATCTTATTTGTTCATTTGTGTTACCTCTGTTCAGCGCCAGCGTCCTGACTGTCGTTCTGTGTGAGGTGATACGTCCGTCGATGGTAAGGTGAGCTCAAGCGTCTGTCCTTCGCCTCCTCTCTTGAACTACAACACAGTAGACATGTGGCACAAACATGTTTTTCACACTGCTTTTACAATGTCAACACAGATATGAAAGACAAACTGACCTGGTCATTTTGTCAATGGCATGTCATCTCTTTACTTGATATACTTTTGCATGTTAAAGCAACATTATGCAACTTGTTTACCTTTAAATAACACTCATAGGGACATCAAATCAGAAAAGTTGCTTTATTGGTAAATAGTAAACAAAGCTGGTTCATCATTAATAACATAAGCTATTCATAAAAACTAAAATAGTTACAATCCTAAAAAGTAAAGTGGTCAGACTTTGCCAAAGAGATTTAAGAACGTTTTATAGATGTTTACATTTGTAATTGTGAAATGCAAACCTACCAGTCTCCAAGACCATTGTCCCTGAGACTGTTCCTGGTTTCTCTCGTGATGTCAGGCGCAGCGGGCCAAGGTGTGTGGATAACACTCCCATCTGATGAGCCTCCACCAACTCCAGGGTTCTCCT
Organism: Cottoperca gobio; assembly: GCF_900634415.1. Taxonomy (NCBI): domain Eukaryota; kingdom Metazoa; phylum Chordata; class Actinopteri; order Perciformes; family Bovichtidae; genus Cottoperca; species Cottoperca gobio. Next base: position 5,014,702 of record NC_041360.1, on the reverse strand, counting down.
GCGATAAGGCGTTCTCAAGTAGAGATGGGGTGTGGCTGAGTCTGGGCTCTGACTCCCCTGCCCCGCCCACTGGCCCATCTGCACCTCCGAGTTCGAGGGGCAACAGACTGAGACAGAAAATTGTTTAGTCAATTTCAAAGGCCCATACTGGTGCTTTTTCAAAGTTAGTCTCAAAAGATTTCTGTATGCTTTTAAGTTACTGCTGAATATATTTGAAAACATGCTCATTTAAGAATGGCTGGATACATAGACCTTGCAGACAACTTCGGAGTTGTGTACTCACTGTTAACATTAACTCTGTATTAATTTCTTCGTACCTGTTGTTGGATGTGCGGGGTGAGGTGAGTAGGTGCAGGGCAGATGCAGCAGAGGCCATGCTGTCTGTTTGGAGAGCAGAAAGAGGTGAAGACTCCATACTGGACACGAGTCCACGCTGAAGCTGCAGGGTCTGGGATGCAATCTCTGGCATGTCCTGGGACATGGCTGTGGAGGCTGAGGAGATGACGTCAGGGGAGCGGGCCCTGGTCGGAGAGGACAGAGGTGGCAGGAGGGGAGAGTCCAGAATCTGTGGGCCGTCAAGCACAAGAGGACCACTAGGAGACGCTAAAGCCTGGAGATGGAGACAAGGAGGGTAATGAAGAACAAATACCATCCCATTCAGGGTATTAAGAGGCTGGAAGAAGTCGGAGAGTGTGTCAGGTCTTACCTGCATGTTCTCCAGTCCAGGCAGCAGCACAGCAGAAGCAGCTCTTGGGCTGCTGGTAGAGATTGCCAGAGTGCTGGTGGAGAGTGCCAGACTGCTGGTGGACAGTGCCAGAGTGCTGCTGCTGTTGTTCTCTGCTCTGTGAGGACTCTGACTGACATCGTCGATAGCTCTGCACACATTAAGAAAGCTGATATTCTGTAATAATCCAATTTCTAACTGAGATGACAACTGCATGTGATAAGGACATAGATGAAACGACTGTCTTCCCATTAACACATTATGAAATACAGATGCTGGTCACTACTTTATTCCTTTTGTATTACGATCTTATCCGTTTTAAACTGGATAGAAAAGCTCACCTGTTAGTCGAGTCAGAGTTGCTGCTGATGGCTGTCACTATGGTCAGACTGCTGGCGCTGCTGCCAGGAGATGCTGGGACCTGGAATGTGACAAAAACATGATTTATTACAAGCAACAAATGAGTAGGCATTTTCAGAACCAGACCATTACAGTTGCTACGAAAACTATGTTGCTGTAGTTATGTCCTGCATTATCTTCCTTGCCGGAGAGCTACTGCTCATCTTGTGGTAAGTGAGCAACCAGCTCTTCCTCCTGAGCCACAGCCGCATGTTTATGTACCTCCATGTAAACTCAAACAGCCAAAGATAAAGTAGATCTTCAGTTTGTACAGACTGTGGATTAACAGGGTTATGGGCTTGTGTCTAAGGACCAGTAGCAGCACTCGACCGATATGTGGGAGACGGTGCTATTAATGGGGCAAGATGTTGCTAGGCAACACAAATAAAATAACAAGCAACACTTTTCTTTAAGTGCATGCTGGAGTGAAACTCAGACAACAAGCAGACAGCCTATACCGCTGGTTAATGAAAGATAGAGAGGAGCAGTAAACAAAGCTTGTGCGCGTTTCGTACCGAAGTGCTTGGTGTCATAAAGGCATCGGGAGTCATCAGCTTGATGCCGCTGTTGGCTCCCAAGTTTGACAGGAAGTCAGCTGGAGCAGGAAGCGATGGGATCTTCCTCAGGTCGGTCTGAGAGCCACTTCCTGATTCCTTGTCAGAGCTCTGGTCAGTGAGATGGTCTGAGAACCCTGCTGGACACACAATATTTTATACATACAAACACAAAGTGCTATACCAAACATGTAGAACAAATAAAAATCAACAAGTCTTCACACATCTTTTCACAATAATATAGTATATTGTCATGCCATCGCAAATATTAGATCAAATTCAGTTTATTAATGAATGTAACTTTAGCTACAGCTAACAGTGTTTGCTACATCAGCAATTATCTAATATTAGGGACATTGTCACTATTTCCTACAAGCATGACTTTTTCGGTCATATTTGGGGAGACTTGTGGCTTGTGCCTCACAGGATTATTATTTATCGACACAGACCTCTACTTTGCATCATTGGGATGTGCTGGAAGTTATTTATTATAAAACTGTCTAAACTAAAGATACATCATCACCATGGATCGGGATTTGTCTTTTGCATCTGCTTTATTTTGTGTTCTTGCGACCATGACTCACCAAAACCATCCTGGGAATCAGAATGAGGCAGGAAGAGTGCAGAGCTGAAACTCAAGTTGGGCTGAAACCAGATCTGGACATCCTGCAGACTCCTGAAAACACACACACATTTAATGCATAGTCCACATTTACACTGGCACTTTTGTGAACAGGGTTTTATCGCTCTAAAAAGAAAAAAAGAATCTCGTCCACACAACCACGGTTGAAAAATAAATCTCTGTCCCGATGAAAATGCAATTGAAGCGACGTCATAAGCCAGTGGGCAGGTTGGGACACACAAACGCACACAAAATTAGCGGGGTCTAGGAGTCATGTCATGGGAGTGTTGGATATAGTAGCAGTGACTTCCGTAGCATTCTGGCACTTCTGTACCTCAATATAGAGGAAGAGGCACTTTACATTTATGTGTAAGCATGTAAAAAGTCCTCTTAGTTAGGAGTGAATGTATTTATTCAGTCCTTGCACGACATGTTGCCTCATTAGTGACGCCTCACAAAAGATGATAAAGGCGAACATGGTTGTAACGGATGAAAAAGTGAGTGAAAAACTTGTGTTACAAATGAAAAGCTAGTCTTGTAATTAGGCGTTTACTATTATTGACCTCCTGTAACCAAATTGCCACTTGGGGACCATATAGTGAAACACAAGATCTTAACACCGACATCAGACTATGGGGAGACACTTACTTGGTGTGAACACAGTAAAGTTTAATTTGGATCCCAGACTTGGACTCTGTTGGTCCTTGAGTGCCCTCTGGAAAAACACACACACACACACACACTTAGGCCGAATGCTGCTACATATTTAATGTCCCAATGTGATTCAATGAAAGCAAATACATTGCCTTGTTATATAGAATGACCCAAACATTGCAGAAGTAAAAAGAGTTATTTGGTTTTGTGATACAAGTGTGTATATTTGCATGCGTGTGTGTGTGCATGCTCACCTGTTGTCATACTCTCACTCTCCTCCTCTGCAGGGAGAACCTCAGTGTGCCGCAATCGGCTGTGGGCGACGTCCCGGACCCCAAAGCTGAGAACAGGGTGGGTCAGTAGGAACTCTGATACCGCTGTGAAACTGGCCATGCCTTTATCCTGATCCTGATGCAGCTCCATCACATACAGAACCTGGCAAACAATGACATCAGAAAGGCATGAAGCTGGATGCAGAATGAAGTGCTAATTGCAAGGTAAGTTCATTAGTGTTCATAAATTGACAGGAAACTGCTTAAAATCTAAATCTCCATTAAGGAATTGCATAAGCAGTTGATCAATAGTATTTGTTAAAACGAATATTTGTGAACATCAATTAAACCACACAGCTGACAACATTTCGCTGACCTTCCTCTGTACATCGGTGAGAATGAGAAACTCTGAAGAGAGGTCCAGACTGGCCTTCAGACTTGGCAGAACTGATGAGTTGAACAGATCTGGAGAAAACCTAAAACACACACCACCATTAGTATCTTTTAATCTGTTGATCCTAAACAACAATATAAATAGGACAAGCTTCAGATAGCAGGAATAATCATCCACAAATCTGGACTAGTCTGAAGCATGCATTTGTTGGGAGTCTTCCAGGCAGACATTTCATTTGATAAGATAAAGTGAGTCTTTATTGATCCCAAAAGGATAAATGAAGGTGTTGCAGCAGCACAAAGTCTTGTAATTGCTCTTGTAAAGTACAAGACAAAGTTACGAGGTAAAGTGACAGTGGTGTGGTTAATAGCAGCGAGTCAGAAAGTCTAGTATATATGTAACAGCGTACACAACAACAATATATTGTGCTGCTAAGTAACAGTGTTTCCCCTACCATTGTCTTGGCGCATGCATATATATATATATATATATATATATATATATATATATATATATATATATATATATATATATATATATATATATATATATATATATATATATATATATATATATATATATATATATATATATATATATATATATATATATATATATATATATATATATACACATATATATACATATATATACATATACATATGTATATATATACATATATATATACATATACATATGTATATATATACATATACATATACATATACATATATATATATATATATATATATATATATATATATATATATATATATATATATATACATATATATATACATACATACATACATACATATATATACATACATACATACATACATACATATATATATACATACATACATACATACATACATATATATATATACATACATACATACATACATACATATACATATATATACACTGAGTAATGAAGAAACAAAATTCAAATTCAAGGACTTTCAGGGACAATTCCTCCAAGTTTAAGTACCCAACCCACACACATGCAGACAGCAAAACATAGCCTAATTACTAAAATTAAGTTAAAAAAAAAGAAAATCTAAATCAAAACGAAACTTAAATTTCTATTCTTGCACAAAACATATTTTTCTTTTCAAATTTTTTGCCTCAATTTCACAATTACCACAGATTTCAAGGACGCGTGGGAACAAGGGTTGTCTGTATAAATATATAGCAACATAATAGAATATATAGTATATACTTTAGTATGACAGTATAACAAAATCAGTGTGTGTGTGTGTGTGTCCATAAGAACAGGCAAATGACTATTGAAATCGTTTAAACTCAGAATCGATGAGTCATCTAATAGGCTTTTATAGAGACCACCAATCAAACTATTTAGAACAAAAATCTGTCCGATAACGATCGCTCGGAGAATCCTTAAGTATAACATAATATAGTGTAGTATATAGTCATGCCTTAGTACACATGGTACAAAAAGGATTTTACTTATAATAATAATAATAATAATAATAATAATAATAATAATAATAATAATAATAAGAGAGTAAAGCAATAACCTGATGGTCTGTAAACAGGTCCAGGAAACAGTACACCACAGTTTCAACTCCTGGTTCTGATCCGCTCCAGTTATAAGGAACCGCCAGAAAGGAACTCTACAAAGAGCAAAGTGGAAGGGACCAGAAGTGTCAAAAGAGAGGAGAAAGAGAGTATGAACAAACAGCAACAGCTTTAGATGAATAAATGCATGTCACAATTTTCCCTGAAAGCTGTGTGTGCACCAGCGTATACTAACTCGGGGTCCTGTCTTTTGTGGTTGTCACAGAAAAGAAGACAGGAGAGGGGACGTCCTCCGTGAGGCCGCAATTCATGAAGACATCTGGACAACAGAGAGAAAAGAAAAGTGAAATAAGTGAAGAGAAGATAGGAAGAAAACCACAACCATAGAGTAGGTGAGAGAGAAAAACAAACACAAACAACCATTTACATTTCATAGTAAAGTGCAAATGAAACGGTACATCAATGTTCATTTCAACAACTCTGTCCTTGCTTACCTTGGCTGGTCCTGTCCTCCTTCTATGTATATCTGCCAGAACTTGATGTATCCATCATGGCTGGCTGTGGCTAACACAGTTCCATCTGGAGACAGAGCGCCTTCACTGACTCGCTGGAGGGGCAGACATGAAACAGTATACACATTCAGTACTGCAAGGTCGTATGTAACAAACCCAAAGTCATGTAGCATACCACTTTGTAGTTCTTACCATTTTATAATGAAAATCCTCGATGTCTTTCGTAATGAAAATAGTTTCAGGTATTTCATAGTAGCAGAAAATCATCATTTAAGTTTACTTTATTAAAAAATATGTGCCAAGCAGAGCACTATTCAACAGTCAGCAGGACCATCTATCCCTACCTGGGTATGTCCCTTGACTGTGATGAGGCCATCTTTTAGGTCAGTGGCATCAATGGGCCAACTGCTGTTGTTGGCTCTCAAGACTTCCAGGTCCCACACCTCAGCCTAGATAAAGTGGGGGATAAAATTAGGGATGCAAAGTTTCCACTTTTCTTTCTCCTGATACAAATTTGATAACAAAAACACTCGTACCACGTCTTCGTGTAGAAGGGCTAAGGTCTGGCTTGTGTCATCCTGGTTCTCCTGGTTCTCCGGGTTCTCTTCATCCTGGATGAACGGGCACCATATGAGGCGACGGTGGGAGTTCAGTGGAGAGTCTTCTGGCCGTCGGATATGAACCACTATCTGATCACTGTAGGGAGCCAGGGTTAAGGAAAATGGAATAAAAGACTAGTTGGGTGGCGAACTCTGGACTTTTAAGGGCACTGACCAAATTACCTTGGAAGTACCACTTCACAATCAATCAGTACCAAATTTCAGCACACAAGAGTGCACCTGGGTGAGAGAGTATGAGCAGCAGCCGAGTGTGTGTTGCGATGCTCCGTATAGAGAGAAAAAGAAAGAGCAGTACTACGTCACACCTGCAGCTTGTTCAACTGAGTGGTGAGCCACATGCAGTCGCAAGTGTGGTTGCACTTTTCAAAACTTGACACAGACAACACTCGCTGCAATATTTGTAATGCGAAATGCAAAGCTTGCCAGGGCAACATGTCACATATGTGATGTTAGATCAAAATATTCTAAATAAATAATGTTGAAAATGTGAAGTTTTAGATTTTTCTTTAGATTTTTGTTAAAACAGAGAATTAAGTATGTGGATGATTTGTTTCCATGATTAGTATGCCAAAGCAAGTTGTAAATTATCACAGGGGTTTGGACTCCTGCAAGCGATTATTTGCACTAGTACACACAGAAATAAGATGAAATAAACCGTGCAAAGGCAACCAGTGACTACTACCAATCTAGAGACCTACAAAGACCTGCACATCCTCCTACACACATTCAATTACTCCCACATTTCAGGATACAGTATCTTGCTTCCAGTGCAGGTGAGCTGCCAGACCATCAGGTTGCCCGCTTCATCTACACAACCTAACAGGGAGGAGTCGAGGTGGGCAAAAGCCAAATCTGTGACAGCTCCAGTGAAGCCCTTCAGAAGAGAGCGCTCAGCAAAACCGACACTCAGGACACGAATCATTGCATGGTTGTTGGCTCCTGAGGGAAGAGATGTTTATTTTAAAGAAAACCCTATAACAGCCTGGGGAATCACAGCACTTAAATGTATGCAACTACAGACTGATAGTATTCAATCATATTATATCAGAATATCTGTTTAAGTTGAGTAATGGGATGATAATGAAGAAATCTTAACTAGACCTGCCTTCAATTCGCCTTCACTTCTACATTGTAAGACACCACAACAGGTGAAAGAGAACATTTTGTTGTGTTTCTACACTGTATTTTGATTTGTTTAGAACGGCTTTAATTCAAATACTTGAAAAAAAACTTGTATACAATGTACATCTATGGTTACAGTTTTTCAAATGCTTTAGGTAAAAACAAAATGAAAGCATTATATTATAAACAGTACATACCATGTATTTTGACACTAATTGTGTGTGGTAGTTTGACATCTCACGTGCTATTTGAGGTTAGAAATTACAGGCACTCCAGGACTCACCTCTGATGGCGTAGGCCAGGAAGGAGTTGGACACCGCTATCAGTCTGCCATAATAATACTTGTGTTCCCAGTCGTACTTAGCAACAGGTTGAATCTTCACCTGAAGAGAAAACATTTTTTACATTCAAAATTAATAAATGCTCTCTGAACAAAAGGTTATGATATTGTAAACATGATGCTGTGGCCTACAAGAACCAAAAGCCAGACCATTCAAAATGAAGCACTAAACTCATAAAAACGTCTGCAAAAAATGTAATTCCTTCAACAAAAAAAAAAGAAAAGAGTTTTTCCATTGTAATTGTAGGGATTCAAGGATCTGAATGTTTCAAAAGCACTGTAGCTTGTCACTTGTTGATGTATACACTTTAAAGGTTCTCTTTGTAACTTGCAGAAAATCATTGTTATTATTGACACCTGTGGCCTTTAAGTGAACAGCAGTCAGCATTCTGTTGCTCGCGCTCGTACAGAGTCCACACATTTTTGTGGTTTTAGCTGGCTACCATTAGCTAACGTTAGCTTGCAAAATCATGTCTTGAATGGATATCGTCAGCTAATTCATCCCGACCCCCGGGCCGATCTGGCTGCTAATTGTCAAGCTCGCAAATGACCGTATAAGCTAACCATTATGAAGCAACGCCAGATCCATGCAGTGTAGTTACAGCTAGATGGCTAACCGCTAGCTGACGTTACGGCTAACTGCTAGTTACCCTGCCTTGCATTGCTCTTGGCTAACTAGTGATAAGCAATCGTAAGTTATACACCTTTGCTTTGTAATGTTGAATCATTTATTGTTGACTGAAATCCAGTGGTTGAAATAGTTACTTAAGTAAAAGTAATAGTAATAATGGAAATACTCTTACAAGTAAAAGTCCTGTATTAATTTTGTAACCATCAAAATATACTTAAAGTACCAAATTTAAATCTACTCATTATGCAGAATTTTCTAAATATATACATCATTGAATTATAATTAGTAAACCATTAACCTAGTCTTAAGGGGTGGGGGAATTTACCCGAAAATACCTACAAACGACATACCCAAAGTAAATTGAAAGCTGCTCTACAACCATTTGCACCAGCTGCATGATTTTGGTCTCATTCAAAAGATAATTCTCTTATTGTTCTTGCAAAACATTGAAGACTCACTCCAAGTGCTTCTGGCACTGAGTAATAGTGGTCTGAATATACTGAATTTGAAGAAAATAAACTCCACCTGAAGTTTGTTGTTGAAAAAGATGTCTGAAGATGGGTATAGCTCAGGGGTCAGGAACCTATGGCTCTTTTGATGACGCAATATGGCTCACAGACTATTTTGCGAGGATGATGGAGCGAGAGATTGGCTGGAGAATCGGAGCAGCGGGGGCGGTACTGCAGTCGCTTTACCGCACCGTTGTGACGAAAAAAGAGCCGAGCCAGAAGGCAAAGCTCTCAATCTACCAGCCGATCTTCGTTCCTACCCTCACCTATGGTCATGAAGGTTGGGTCATGACAGAAAGAACGAGATCACGGGTACAAGCGGCCAAAATGGGTTTTCTCAGACGGATGGCTGGCGTCTCCCTGAGATAGGGTGAGAAGCTCAGCCATCCGTGAGAGACTCGGAGTAGAGCTGCTGCTCCTTTGCGTTGAAAGGAGCCAGTTGAGGTGGTTCAGGCATCTAGTAAGGATGCCACCTGGGCGCCTCCGTAGGGAGGTGTTCCAGGCACGTCCAGCTGGGAGGAGACCCCGGGGGAAGACCCAGGACTCGGTGGAGAGATTATATCTCCTCACTGGCCTGGGAACGCCTTGGGATCCCCTAGTTGGAGCTGGCGGATGTGGCCCAGAAAAGGGAAGTTTGAGGTTCCTTACTGGAGCTGCTGCCCCCGCGACCCAACCCCGGATAAGCGGTAGACGATGGATGGATGGATGGATTTTCATTGTCAGAGCCAGATGTTTGGAATCTTTTATTAGCTGTCAGTTTAATGTTTGGGGATCTTTGGAAACCCTCAGTGAGTGAAGGTGTGCATCAGTGAGACGACTCCTGTGTGGGTTTTTGTTCATCTTCATCACAGAGAAAAGCTGCTCACACAGGTATGGGCTTCCAAACATGCTAAGCATCTGAGTGGCATGAAGGTTGAGGCATCATTTCGGGGAGGACGCTTGGAGCTCCATTTGGATGTTCACAGATGCTGTTTCCACATCAACTGCAAACGGGTTGCTGAGCAGTTCAATTATAATTTCTGAGCTAGAAATTCGGCAAATGCGGAATTTCACAGCGGTCGAGAACAGAGCGGTGGATATGGTTTGTCGGTGTTTGTAAACACGTAGTGACCAAAGTTTCCTTGCTGCATTAGAGTCTCCCAGAGGCGCAGCTTGGCATCATACATGTCCGTGATCACAGTGCCCTGAAGCTGGAGGTTTAACAGTGAGATGCTTCGTTATGTCGCACAAAAAGGCCAGCTCATATCGCCACTTTTCATCCCAGATATCTGTGGCGTCCTGCTTTTCTAAAACTGGCAGATTTCCTCACGCAACTCGAAAAATCTAATCAGCACTTTCCCTCGACCCAGCCATCACATGTTCAGAATGTGTATTTCCCCGTGGTTGTGCCATGCATTGATTTAATTACCAAAACCGGCGGGCCAGTTATGATCGACATATGATATTTTCTCGCGGGCCGGATATAATTGCCTTGAGTTTGACACCCATGCAGTAAACACTGAAACGTGCACATAAATGAGATAAATAACATAAGCGTTTAGTTTATTTAATAAAAGAGAACCTGTTCAATGAAACACTGATAGCTCTTTTAGTACTCTGCGACATGTTATACTTTAAAAAATGCACGCATAAAGTTGCATTAAATTTTATTAAATATATGGCTATCAAAACTATTTGGCTTTTATGGCTCTCCCAGCCAAAAAGGTTCCCGACAACCTGGTATAGCTGGTAGGTAAGAGCTGGAAAACACAATAGGAACATAGAATCAAGTATTACCAAGTTCAGGTTCAAATTTCAGATAACAGGGACAAAAACTAATTAGACAGGTTTTTCTAAGAGTAACACCAGGTGTTCACAAGCTGTGCATTTGGAGATATAATATTTATTGATAAAAAAGGACATAAATAACTATTGGCCTTTACTATAAATAACTATTATATACCCAATATTCCCTATCAGTAGTAATGACTACTGACATTTTATTTTGTAATTAATAAATACAATTTTGAAAAAATAACAACATTTGTAAAAATAAAACCATGGTTGTCACATGTCTAAAGCTTCATCATTGGCTACTCCAGGGCTATTCAACTTCATTAGCAAGTGGGCCAAATAGGAAAATCACTGGGGGTTCATGGTCCATACAATACTTTGTTAATCAATCACTACAAATAACTCTTACTTACAGTAGTGTTAATAGTTACCAATACGTGAAATGAACTCGTCACGTGCATCCTTTTTTTCACTTTAATTGTATCACCATTGCAGAAAAGCAACCAGTCCAAACTAAAAAGTAGGAAAGCTATGGTTACAAGGCTTGACACAAAAGTGCAAAATGTTGCATCTTTAAAACGGTCACGAGCAAACTGCAATACCTCAATGGGAATGCTGAAGCCTTGGAATCTCTCAGTAAAGTTCTCAGTCAATTTTGTCATGAAGTCTGTCATGACTGGTGTTTGCTCCAGGTGATGTGCTCATAAATGCAGAGTTGTGGGAAACGCGGCAGTTTTGTTGTCATTAGGTCTGTTTTGAAGATTGTTAGCTTTGTCTTGAAGGCACAAAGTCTTTCAACCAATTCAGCGATAGACTTTTCACGCCCCTGCAGTTGGAAATTCAAAGTGTTCAAGTGTCCAGAAATGTCACACAGAAAGTAGACTTCTGCCATAAACTGTTCATCCAACATGCGCTCCAAGAGGTTTGTAGCTCGTTTGTGTTTACACATGCGATGGAAAGACACAATCATCTGGCGAAGCTCACAGAAACGGTCCAGGACTTTTCCTTTGCTGAGCCATCGGACATCGTTATGGACGAGTAAGTCTGTGTGTTCAACAAACGTGTCAGCAAGCAGCTGACGGAACAGGCGATGTCATAGGCTGGAGGTTGAGCAAATGAAATTCACAATGCTCATGACAGTGTCCATGGTGTTTTTCAAATCACCACTGAGCTTTGCACACAACACAGATTGATGAATAATACAGTGTAAATACTGCATATGTTTAACGGTTTCCATGTCAGTAAAGCGCCTCTTCTGTCTGTCCAGGCTACACGCAGGAATGTTATCATCCCTATACTTTCCTTCTCCGTTCCTCTGAGCCCACGGGAAAACTGGCAGAAAACGAGTCGTGACTTGTAGTGCCTCTTCAACTTGTATTCCTTCATCACGTAAATACATTCGTTGCACAATAAACACACAAGTTTTTTACTTGCAAAGGTTTTTTTTGCTGGCAATGTAAATAAATATTTCTCAGTCCATTCGCTCTGGAATTGCCGATTTTCACAATCAACTTTACGTTTCTTTGGCTTGGAGAGAGACATCTTGAAGCGTTAGCTTGCCTAGCTAAAGTAAGAGAGTGACTTTCTCTGTAGCCCACCAACCTGGTGTGCAACGCGATCTTAACTGAGCCAATGGCAGGTGCTGTTCCCCCCAGACGCGGGCAAAACGGACGGGCCTCATTCAAATTAATGGAAGAACCTGCGTTTTCGCTGCATCGCCGGATTTGGTGTGAATCAGGCCTTAGTTATATTTATGCTATACATGCCAGCCCGATTTGCAGGCAACCTCTTGCGGGCCAGAAAATAGTTCAGAAGGGCCGTATTCGGCCCACGGGCCGCTAGTTGAGTAGGCCTGGGCAACACGATACACGAGTCAGTGGGAAACTGGGCTGCTGCTGGCTCCGTCTGTAAACAAAAGAATAGGGCTGGCACTTCCTTATCAAGTTGACACTTATTGGCTATTGAATGTTGTCGATAAGGCATGGAAGCTCCGATTGGCTCAAATTAAGTGTGAATCGAAAGGTCAGAGTTCGGCATCCGGTTAGCAATTATCAAAATAGCACTAATAGCTTGATACATGCCGTTTTTACCGTGTTTGATCGCAAAATTAAACGCATCGATCAGCTGATTTCAAAGATTGCAACAGCTGTTCATGGGCTTTTATCAATGTGACGATGTTCAAGATGGATATATTTTTACTGGAAACAATCTCTGTAACGACACAGTTTCTTTTGGATGATTACTGATTACAGGATTATGATGAGATAGGTGAGTTGGCTCAAAGTTATGAGTTTGATTGTGAGTTTGTTTGCTTGTGTGAGATGCCATAATGTACTTGCTGTTGTGATTTTGATCTCAAAACAGTTTTGCTCACTAAATAGACGAGATTCTAAGCTTTCGAACGACATGTGGCATTGCGTAACAACTCCATCATGGCGGACTGTAAAAAACACAGGGCAAGATACAACCTCTCTGAAAATGCAAAACTATCACATGATGGTGGGCCGTCCACCCGTTAAGAGGTTAATGTGTACACCATTTTAATTTTGCAGCTGGTAAATGTAGCGCTAACTTGAATTACTTTTTATACTGCCAGGTGTCTTAATCTATAATAGTAAATCACAATTCATTAGTTAATTTATATTTTGTATTAATAATATGAACCTGCAAAGTAACAAGTAACTAATGTTTTTGGATAAATGTAGGAGTAAAAAGTACAATATTTGTTTCCAAATTGTAATGGAGTAGAAGTAGAAAATGGAAATACTCAAGTACAATTTTGAGGTACTTTTACTTTACTTAAGTACAGTAGTTTCAAGTTACGTTACAATTCGTTCACAGATTGGCAATAAAAAAAAAGATTACTACATGTAAAATGTTACACAGAGAACCCTTTGTTGCTGATGAATTGGCTTCTTACCTTGTTGCTGCCACGAGCCTTGCTGTTGATGCTGGAATCTTGACTCGCCACAATCTCCACGTTGTTGGAGGTGATGGGGATAGAGGTGGAGCCATCATCACCAGAAAGGCAGCTGAAATTGCAGCACAAACATTTAAGTTTAATATGGAATTAGTTTCTTTAAAAAAGTGTTACTTTTTAATTATCAAAAAGAAAAGAGACATCTTTGTGATTATGATACATGTGATAAAGTCAGCCAGAACAAACTCACATTATCTGACACTCCTGAGTGCTGCAGAGGTCTGTGGAGATCGGTCTGGTAGATTCTGACATAATTGACCGATCAGTGCTTCCTAGAAGGCCTACTGCTCCCAATAACCCGTTCAGCTCTCCATTAAAAGATGGAATTCTCGGAACATCAGTTGAAGGTGCATCTGAGGAAAGACATTGAATGCAGGGGTTATGTTAGATGTCAATTAAAACCTAGCAGGGGAATTCAAAGCCTGCAAAGAAGTAAGATTTGTTCTGAAGGTTTCTCATTGTATTATTTGACAGCACTCACAGCCCAATACAGATTCATAAAATTTATGCAAATGTGTAAAAAAAATGTAAAACTTTTAGTGTTTCAAAAATTCACATTTGGACTAAAGCTTTTCTTGTTGGAAAGTCTGAATTTCCAACATTCCATTTGTAAAGCCGCACTCGGATGATATCAATATTCCAGAGAGGTGGTTCTATAAAACACAAGGATCATCCATATCCTAGAGATTTAATAGTATAATATTATTAGTGCTATTAAATTGTTTAACTATAGTTTTATTTAATATATTTAATTATTTAGACAGAACATACTCATTCATACTGTTCCTACAGTAAGGAGAACGTGTCTGCAAGATGCTAATTACACCATTCTCCCTTGCAAAATACTTTTTCTTTTAAATATATTTCAATAAGTCAGAGCAGGAAAACCGCAGGTGGAAATATTAACACTTATAATGACTGCATTCAATTGATGTTTACCAGTTCCAAAGCCCTGCTTATGTGCATGCTGGCTTACAAACATTACAGTCAAATAATTGACTGACACATGTCAGTCAAACAGAGCCATAATTAATGTTATTCATTTCACCTGTTCTTTACCTGTCTTAAGTGTAGGGTTCAAAAGAGCCACTTGAGTATTTGACATGATAAAAGTTGCCACACCTTTAATCACATGATAAAATAACAATCATATTTCTGTATCAAGTATGTAGCAATAGTTTCTGCTCCTCCACAGTCTATAATCCTATAATTATGTGTAGCTATGTAAATGTTGTATACTCTTGAAAACAGCGTAAAACAGGAGCAGGATACTGTTTACATTCACTGAATGGAAGTGAAACCTGTGTTTTGTGTTTCTTCTTCCTCCCTGAAGCCAATAATGTATGTGTTACAATACGTGATTCATTTCGACAGGTGTGAGTTTCTAAGTGGTCGAGTATTACTAGGCTGTGGGAACCACAAACAAACCTGAAATCAATGAGTGTATCCAAATTGTCCAAGAACACCGACCTTCTACGCAGTTGAGTGCTCAAGCTAATTCTTGATAACGTTAGCAGTAAAAATAAATCTGGCTAAACGATGCAGTATAAAGATACACTTAAGTTTACTGCTTTGAAATCACAAATAAGCAGGTGCTCCAGAGATCATTTCGATTGAAGAGATATTTGTTTGACTTTTTCGTCGCCTCAATGCAAAAGACCCAGCTTTCTTACCCCAGAAAATAGATTGAGACATAAGCTAGCTCGTAACATAGCTAACACTTGGGACGATAAAATACAAGACCTTTCCGACGCAGCTAGCGCTATAACATTACGGAAAGATAAGAACACATTCTTTGTTTTGCGGAAATTAATGAGAAAATATATATATGTACATTCATTGACAACACACATTGTGCTTCCATGCAATGGGGTGGCTTTCGTTAACAGGTAGTGAAACAGCTAACTTTACTGCATAGTAGCGCGCTAAACCAACTCACGGTACCGATTTAGCTAGATAGCTAGCTAGCATTCCATTAGCTTCTGCGGCCTAAACTAGCGCAGCCGCTTTTTATTCCCGGTTCAACTTACCGGTGATGTTCCCGGGACGGTCGAGCTTGAGAATGTCCCGGAGATGCTGGGTCGCACCCTCAATATCTATATTAGAATTGGACGCCATGTGTGAGGGAAAGGGGAAACTGGGTTAATTTAGGGAGAGAGAATAATTTCTTGTTTGATGCGATGCTGTCAGTGTTCTCTTCGTTCACCCAGAGCAACCGTCTAAACTTCCGTTATGTCCGCGCCGTAGTCTCCGACTTGTGTCTGAGTCAGGTCATTGGTTCCTACCTCAACTTTTTGAGGTCTATGGTACACAACAAGGCATGATGTCGCCCTCAAGCCTTTCTTTTAGAAATTACCCGTTCTAATTAGAATTATTTTTTCTCCTACCTGTCAACCTACATGTGAGAGTGTTACAAGGCGTTTTTATTAACTAGAATGACCAACCATTCAGGGGACCGGGGCCCCCTTAAAGTTGACCCATATTGGACTAAAGACACAGATATCCCCTCATAAATAAACATAACAGTATGGTTTTCTGATAATCAGAAAGCAAACAAACAAAGTTATCCAGCAGATTTCTAAATATATGTTGGGTAGGTCAGTCTAACACATGAATCCTTAATGTTACCTTTGATTAAAAACAGGAAATTAAAACAAAATGTCATCATAACTAAGCCCAAGTCAGAAAAAATGTGTAGTGCAAACTAAGTCTTGAAGGTGTGAAGATCTTGACTTTTTTACTTTGAAGCCACTGGTCCATGCCTGATGAAGCTTTGACCATCACATTTGGACATTTGCTGTGAATCACTCCAATGATGCAAGCACATCGCCCAAATCAACCATGAGTTGATTAAGATGTCTTGGGAAAGTAAATGAAGTGGAAGGTCCCTTTGGATTCTACCCAATGCTGCTTCAGACCAACAGACAACCCCATACCAAGCCACCTGGCGTACTGAACTGTGACATAGCCTTTTGATTTCTTCAGAGGTCGGGACATCGTCTTCAACTTTGAATGGTTCTTCCATTTGAGTTGTTGCAGCTGCCCATGTTATGAATTGGTATTTAATGCTTTAATTATGATGTATTTAATATGTTTGCACAATTGTTGTATTTGATTGCTAATCATCTCTCAATTTTAATTATTTTCTGTACTGCCTTGGCAATATAGGTTTCATTAGCTAATCCTGCACTGACTTTCTCCCCACATAGATATGGAGATGGAGAAACTCAGGATACATATCATCTATTTTTGTAAGTTTGCAGTTGGCTGTTTAGCAGATTGTTTGGGTCATTGATTTATTATTCGTGTCACTGATGTTATTATTCCCCTGCTGGTGTGAAGTGACCATCAGTTTGCCAGTCACTAGATTCACAATTCAAATGTAAAGTTAAAACTCATAAGTAGCTTTTAGTTGCATTGAATATGTGGTTTTGTTGTGTTTTCTTTTGTCATTGATTCTATTTTTAATCAAATAATTTTCAGGAACACGAGACCTCAATTGCATCGGTTTCAGCTTCTGATTAACGTCCTCATAATGGGGTCCAACAGCTCTAAGAAGAATAAGATGAATTTGAAGGTCCATAAACACATAAAAAAACCTACAGCAGAGTATAGAAATACTTATGGAAAGACAAAGTAAAAAAAGAAAAAGTGCTATTAATTCAACAGAATAATTGATCACTGAAACTGTACAATTGGGAAAAGGGAATTCTGATTGGGATTATCAATATATGTGCTACAAAATGGGAAGGAATTGCAGAACAGTATTTTGTCTTGCCTCTCACTGTTCACAGTAAAACGTCATCAACTGCAAGAAACATAGTGTCGTCTTTCTTTAGGTGTGCAGAATACTTTTTTTGCTTTTGCGTTTGTTGGCTGTAGCTGCAGTAGAGCTTACGTTGTTTAAACATCTCTGTGCTGTTTCCTTGGTATCCACAGCTGTTTGATTTGCTGTTGCTGAGTGTTGTCCTCTTTGCTGGTTAACTGCAGTGAAGCTCTGAGAAATGTGGATGTGTATTAAGATGATAATCACTTGTTTGTAAAGGTTGCAAATATTCATCTAAAGAAAATGAATTGAGTGTTGTTATAGTTGAATGGATTTGGTTTTGTAGCCTTAAATTTAATAGTGCTATCATGCATCATTATTATCATCAATATTACACTATTAACTTTTGAGTTAAATGTTCTAAGTATTCTCTCCACAATGTCAAAAGTAAGAAGCAAAAAGCTTTGTGCTCAGAAAAAATATCCAATAAAATGAAGCAATGCGAGTGCAAAAACTCACAAATGCCCTGTGGATTAGAAGTTCCACATTAGAGCTGATAGACAAAACACCCAGACCAGATTGAAACACAAGACTCAGCTGTCTCATGCACCCAGCAGAAACAGTCAATTCTAGAGGAATAAATTATGAATGCATGAATGGGTATCCAACATACAGTAGGCATAACAAATGGAACATTGTGATCTCAGACCAGGCTTAAACCTTGAAATCATAACAATGCTTAGAGTATCAGGCAGAAATCAGAATCACTTCTGTTACAAGCCAAGGAAATATTTAAATGGTCTAATCCAGAGGTTTTCAATCCTTAATTTTACACCCATATACATTTCTCCCATATATTGATTTGGATAAGCCAATTAAACTAGATTGTGAAACATTAGTAGACACAGTTACATAGGCCATAGTTGATGCAAAACCTTATTCCTAATTTAGAGTTTCTTTTGTGCCGTTTCAGCAATGACTCTCAGACACCCAATATCTCTCAGGTCATGCTGTCACTACGGAAACAGGTGTATTGGAGATGTATGCTTTGCTTTCTGGAACATCTGCTTAACCAGCAGAGTTGTAAACGCTCAACACATGCCTGTATTCCTGCAGAGACCAGTCTGCCACAATTTATACTCGATATGTGTTTGGTTTGACCAATGATTTTGATGTCATAACCTCAACTGGCAATACAATCTGACGCCCTGTTCTCCAACCTGATGTAGTGTCTTCACAATTGGCCGTACAGTGACAACTTGTATAGAGGATAAACAGTATCTTTTAAAATATATGGTTACGCCTCACAAGGGACTCACCAATTCAATTGTAATGTGGATCGGTCACATCTGGCCGACACAGTCCAATTTAAAAAGGTCAGTATCAACCAAATTACAATCCAGCGGACCAGTAGCTGACAAGACTGTATTTGAAATACTCAATCAACTGAATAACAATAAATATAAACTAGGTATTGTCATCTTTCCAGCTGACCCTCTGTAGTAAGGTCACGCCAACTAATTTGCAAAAGGCAAAAATGATATGCACTTAAAGCTGAGGGAGGCAGTTTATTTGTGATTATGTGGTTGGTCAAAGTCTCCTGTCAAGGGCAACATTTTCTCAAGTCTACTTTTCTCTCAGACCACTTTAATTACAATATTCTTAAGAGGTTTTATGCCATTTTTGCCCAATGACGCAAGAAATATACCGCCTACCCCAGCTTTGAAGACTTGTGTTAAGACTTACTCTGGGGGGATAAATGAAGGATTGGGAAAACAATCAGCCAGAGACAGATATGGAGAGACAAGGCCACACCATTAAGAAAAAAGTCCAGGTTTTATTGTCTTTCTTGGCTGTAGTCCATGTTAACTGCCAGACATCTGTGTGTGAGAGAGAAAGAGAGAGATTGAGAGCGACAGAAAGAGCGAGAGCGATGGAGAGAGAGAGAGAATATGCAGGAGCCGATCACACAGCATGTTCAAATTCTATGTCCACCATGATTCTTTGGTTTGCGAGAGCAAAACCTGGCATGACACTGAATCATGGCAAAGTTAACAATTGTGTAAAGGAAGATAAAACGCAGTTAAAACACGCTGAGGCAACACACAAGTGGCATCTAAAAACAATTTAAAAACACAAGAAGTCGGAACTGATGAAGCAGACTGAACTGGAACATGGATCTATAAACCAGTCAACAACAGTGCTAACAGTACTGAGTCGACAGAAGTGGAGTTAACAGTGGAGTAGAATGGGTTAGAATTAAGCAAAGAAGGGTGGAGAGCAGAGCATGAGTCAATGGCGTCGGTCAGCTGTTTGTCTTTCTGGTGGCTTGAGTGTAGATATTGTAATGGGGGACTCCAGGGCCATGCAGATCAGCAGAGTGGCAGACAGGGGCATCTGATTGGTTCGCCGGCTCTCAGCGAAGAAACGCATTGCAGTTCTACTGGCTGGGGTGGTCTGAAAACCCACCTGGATGAGGTTCAGTGATTGACATCTAGAATCCGGTGTTTGCTTGTTTGCCAAGCAGGCAATAAATGAGACAGCAGGAGGGAGGGATGAGTGTTCTCTTCTCTCCTTTCCCTCCCTCCATACTTCATCACATGATGCCTATCACTATGGCTGCCCCTGCCCACCAGAGTGGGAGGGGGGTTATCCAAAGTTGTGAATGGCCAGCCTGAACATGTCATTGGTGCACACCCATGCATCGTTAATGTTCTTCAGGATGAAACTCTGATGGAAACCCATGATGGGGTCGTCATCTGCCTGCGAACACACAACAGAAATACTAGGGGTTCAGGACAGCAGTACAGTGATATCATGTATTAGTAGTACACATCAAAGTTGTGGAAAGTACCATTCAACCATTCAAGGAAAACAGTCGTGTAATTCTTTCTGTGTCAAGTCAGAGAAAATAATGCCAATTGCGTCACCTAGAGTATCTTGGCTTGGAGTCTACAAACAAAATTGAAAGCCCACTTTTAAAGGTCGGGTGAGGGTTTTGGAGGAAATGATAGATGAGCTCCAATCAAAGCTTTTAGTTTAGCTTAATTATAATATTAAATATTTTCAATTAGGATTTTGGCTTCCAACTATTTTGAAAACGAGATGTTTTCCGGTTCACAATGATTCTCACATTTTGTCTTGTTATGAATCCAGCGCACTCCTTTCCTTTACAGCTTTTAGGGGTGGCTGCTTGGTGTGGGAGGTTCCCCTCAAGGGACCTCTGCCTGGCACAGTCTGGCCTTCGCCAGGCGCATTTCCTCTGTGGCAGTGTAGTGCACAACTTTCCTCAGTGCGGGCCCCAGCAAACCCGTCTTGTAACACGGACCCCGTCTGGTTTACCATGCTTTGTGAGTGAGACTTTTTGCTGTCATCACCATTCATATCTATAGTTTTCTAATGGGTTAATGATTACATTTTGTACTAGAGCACACAATTGTTTACAAGAGCACAAAGTTCTTCATAGATCTAGCCTCTTAATTTTGCTCTCAAAGTGCACCAGAGAGATGCATTTAACTTTAAAATGTACAAATGTTTCTTTTTAAATGCATGATGTTTCCAAAGTCACTGAGTAATTGTTTTAAATAACGGTGACCTCATTATTGACTAAATTAATCATGGTTATGATTTTTGCCATAGTCGAGCTGCCCTATAAGATTGACTGCAAAACAAATGACATGCTTCAAAATAAGGTGTAAATGAAAGTGCTACTTACTTTTAGCTGTCCTACAACCATACTCAAGATGCAGCAGTCTGGAGTCGGCTGGTGGTCCTGCGCTGTTATACTGTGCGCTATTTTTGTGAAGGGTAGAGTCTGGCACACACAGAGAGGAAAAACACACAAGACAATTAATACAGTTATTTTAGACACAAGAAAATAAGAAATGAAAACATTTGACTATTTTCATTAAAACCTTTTAAAAAATGATAATATATAATAATAAGTATAATCGTCAATAAAACTGAACTATAGGGCTTTATTACCCCAAAAGGTTTGGGGAGAAATCTGATTATCCGTACTTGACTGCTGCATGTGTACACAGATTTTACAGTAATCAGGTTACTACAGTGCGTGTAAACGGTTTGTCCGATTACCTACATAACAACATTTCTCAGAATAACCTGGTTTCTGGTGTGCAGGTAAACCTAGTGCCTGACATTGCCAGTGTGTTTCTCACTTGGGCCACCCACCACCTATTACATGTGTATGTACCAGATAAACTCACAGTGAGTTTCTCAACAATTGCTCTTTTTCCCTGGAACTGCTGTCCTTCCCATGTGAGGCATGATGCATCAATCTGTGTGGAACAAGACAGAGATACAGAGAGAGAGAGACATACACTAGGGGTTATTATGACTAATTCATAACTACGTTGTGTTTTTGTTAGTTACACTGTACATAAAAAGTTCTGATGTCGAAAATGTGATGCATAAAACTAAAATAAAAAACAAAGTATCATTTGTTGGTGTATGACAACCTACTTACACACAAGTAAAGGCTAAATACACATTGTTCCAAAATGTATTAAGTACTAGCATGACCAAGGGCTGTAACAGTTTGTGTATTCGTACCGAACCGTCTTGGTACAGGGGTCAGGATTCAGTGAACGCAGAATACACAGTATGTAGTTTGAAACGCGTAATGCATATCTGTACACCGTTACCAACAGCTGTTGGGGTTAGATGACCAGCTGATTGGCGTGTGAGTCAGTCACACTATAACGAGCACAAATGAAACGCAGAAGAGGGAAGATCCACGTCGTACGGTCGGGTACAACAGCAACGGAGAGAGTTCTTTATGTTTGAGTTTGTATTTTCAGTGTCATAGCATAAACAATGCTTTTCAATGTTATAGCCTATTGCAGTGTTTCCCCTAACGGGGCCCCACGCCCCCTCTGAAATTCAAGGTGTGTTTTTTTTTGTTTGTTTTTTAATAAATATTCACAACTCACTTTTCACATTGAACAGGTGCTCTTTTATTAAATAAACTAAATGCTTATGTTATTTATCTAATTTATGTGCACGTTTCAGTGTTTACTGCGTTGCTTCGCGCATTCACATTCTCTCCTCCGCTCGGTTTTGTGAAGGGCAGTCTTTCACACACTCACACACACACGCACGCACACCTACAGTCAGAGACAGAGCGGAGGAAAGGAGAGGAGGAAACTAAATAGAATCCGCGCACGGACCTCAACCAGCCCAGACTTTTGACTGTATTTGACACTTGCACTACTGTCTGTTTGAATAAAATGAAGAGAAACCTATCCTTATGAATTTGTTTTTGACCACTGTACCGAACCGTGACTTCTGTGCACCGTTACACATGTATAACTTAGGCATTACAGTTCATTTGTTTTATTTTTACATAACTTGTACCAGTTGATTTTTGCTCCTGCCCAAACGTACTCTTTTTAATTCAATCAGCAGCTCCATTTTTATAAGATGAGTTGTTGTTTTTAATTAAACTTAAACCTAGCAATGAGTAGACTAATTTTGCTAAATTTGGCAATACTCTGGCCGTGCTGCGCAATGATGTGTCCTCATCTATTCGTGAAGCTAGGATATTATCTATGACAATGATAAATCAAATGAAAGCACACTGTGGAAACACACACCACCACTGTGAAAACGTGAAAAGAAAAAAAACATTGATAGAGTTGGTGTCTAATGAATAGTTAATAATGAATCCATTATTGATAAAGCGAGACCACATAAAAACAGACCACACTCCTATTTAAGCAGGCTCTTTCTTCAATTACATATCCACATCTAGTGTAGGTAGGAAGTACCAAAAATCGTGTTATGTTATTGTTGCATTGATTAAAACTTACTTCCAAAGTGCAGCCCAGGTCAGCCCTGTGTTAAGACATTAACTGAACGAACGCATGGTTGTCACACTCACATATATGGATCCGAGTTGTGATCTGTCAGAGTCAAACATCTGGTAATAGTGCTGCACAAAGCTGGATCCTATCTGCTCCCACAGAGGCTGGTCCACCATCCTGAATCACCCTGCAACACACACTGGGAAGATGGAGAGAAGGAAGGGGAGCCAGTCAGAATGGCTCCTTATTCATTTCCATGATGCCACTAAGTTGATTGTCTAAAAGATTACTTAAAATAATGCAAGTCATATGCTATGGCCTAACTTAACACCTATAGGAGAACTGACAGGTGTTTCTAATATTTTTTCCACCCTATTTATATCAGTAAATATTCATTTAAAAAGGGACCGTATGTAGGATTTGGCGGCATCTAGCGTTGCGGTTGCAGATTTCAACCAACTGAATACCCCTCCGCTCACCCCTTCCTTTACAAGACTACGATAACAAGCCACTGAGTGCAAAACTGTGGTAACGCCGTGAAATATTTCTGGACCTTCGCCTCGCTCAAAAGCCATCCTTACCATAACACTACTATTTTAGGAGTAATGAAATACAGGCGGCAGATGGCGTTACTGACGCTTTACAAGTTTCTGGGACAACTACGGTGGCCTTCAGGTACTGTAATAACTAGAGCTGGCGTTTGGTTTGTCTGTTCTCAGCTACTGCAGAAACATGGCGGTGCAACATAGCAGACACTGTGGAAGAGGACCAGCTCCCTATGCACATATGAAGGGCTCATGTTTCAGGTGATATATACTAATGAAAACATAGTTATGAATATTATATTCCATTTCTGCTAAAAGATCCCCCTAAATACTACATACTGTCCCTTTAATAGTAAAAACACTTACCTAAATTATTTTCATCAGAAATATAATATAAATACAGTTACATTACAATAAGTAACCTTCAAGGCAACTGTGATTACGAAATGCTGCAATATTAAGATAAATGCAATATATAAACCCAGTGTATAACCTCATGATGTCCAGACCATAAGAATAGTGTCAATAAGCAAAAAATATAACCTATCCGGATAACATAAATGTATCTTCACTAGAAACAAAACTGTTATCACTTAGTTATTTTCTGTAAGAAATGCACTACTACCTTGATGCTGATCACAATTAAAACAACAACAACAACAACAACAAAAAACTGTCAGACTCAAAGTTTGTACAAAAACATTTTAACTATTCTAACCAGCCAAGTTTTGCTAAACACGCCGCACTGCTCTCTCCGCTTGGGTGACACTGACAGCACAAGTCATGTGCTTGAACATAACGATACACTGTTGTTACTGGAACAATCTGAGAGCTCTGAAAATTAGCGATGAAGTCGAAACAACATGCCATACATACCAACGGGACATAAATAGTTATAGGACCGGTTAAAAATAGTGAAGGCTAGAGGAAATAAGCTTGTTTAGAACGTTAATAAATGGAAAAGCTCTTGTAGCGTTATGGTTAATGTAAGCTAACTAGCTGCTACTAGCTTGTGAACAGTTTTGTTTGCTAACATTGACTTAGCCTGTGTTAGCGAAGACACTTTATATACCTAGCATGCCTCCCCGTCAGTTAATGTTAGACGTCAGATACATTATATTTCCAAGCGTAGGCTTATTGGCTGGCTGGCTTTGGCCTTTTCACCGGTTGCTAAAAATACCCCGTCTTCTCCAAGTGTTGATGCCTGCTCCGGCCCGCGCGCACAGCTCTGGAACCCCAGAGCAGCTACCCTACATAGGCGTGCCCAACGTTAGCCCTAAACCGGGTAGGAGCAGCCAATTGAACTACTTATGATACCTCATATATGTTCAAATGTCAGACTAAACTAGCCGCTTTTTGTTTTCGCACATGTTTCCATTCACTATTCTATAAGACTATTTATTAAAAATAAGTAATAAAAACTTACCTCTAACCAACGCCTAGGCCGGCTTCACGATCGCTCAGTGCAGTGTCTGCTCCCCTACCAGGGCTACGCACTCAAGCCGTAACTGGCCCGTTGGTTTGTGGGTATTGTAGTCTTAATGTACGAACAATTTTCGACTTGGTTTGTTTGAAGGGCTTGAACGTTATAGAAGTAAAACATAACAGAAGGAGTTGTTGTAGCTTTTGTACGTAAAGCAGAGAACAGTTAACTTAATTGAACCTCTGTTTGATGATGTTATGGCCTAATGCATTTTGCATACATTATTGCAATATAAATGTAAAAATAAGTTACTTATCAATCAGGGCTACCTTTTTATTGGTTTCCCGTCTGCCGTGCGATTTTTGTCCTCCCGGGTTAAAATTGGTCTGGTTTGATTTTTGTCAAAGCATAAAGTATAAATACCCATTGCTGTGTTACACCTTTTTAGCCAACTTAATTCCAACTTATTACTACAAGTTGTACACTTCTTTTTGGAATGTATGATAAATAAACCTAATTTACATGCAGGAAATCTACTTGTTTTCCTCTGGTCTTAACTATAGTCAAAAATATTCATAATTTCTGCTTTTTTTCACAGATCAGTATATGTCAAAGTTTAGTCAGGATAATTGTTTTGAAGGCTTCATTTCTTTTGAAATGGCAGTACAAAATGACACCTGTTGTCTTCTGGTTTGATCATTTATACAGCATACAATATAAACTATTACCCAATTCTTTGTTACAAGGTTTTAGCAACTTTATTCCACATTAACACAATTACTTTTTTTTGGACTTAATGGTCAATAGTAATGGATTTACATGAAATTCTCTTACACTTTTGAGTAAAATAAGAATTAAGCAGAAATTATGAGTTATTTGTATTATCATATAGGCTACTGGTATATGTCAAATATCAGCCAGCAGACCAGAATTGACTGATGCAAATTTATTCACAAATAACAGAGAGCAAAAAAAGGGTAAATTATTTTATTTAAAAAGAACAGTCACCCTTTTGTGTGTGTGTGTGTGTGTGTGTGTGTGTGTGTGTGTGTGTGTGTGTGTGTGTGTGTGTGTGTGTGTGTGTGTGTGTGTTTGTGTGTGTGATGTTTGCCCTTGTATATTTGCATGTTCCACATAGCCGGTCCTGGCAATACATGCTACCCAGATTTTTATGAGATACTTACCCGGTTTACTTGGCATGTACTGTTTGAAGGCACAGCGAACTCTGTAGGGGACCAGGCCCTCATCCACAGTCGCATCGGACTAGACTGGGCATGCCATAAATTAGCCATAGCGTCTTTACTGTATCTGTATGCACCAGCTAGAATCAAAATACCAAGATTTGCCTGTAGGTTCATCTCACTCCACTTGTTGCTGTACACATGTCGCCCCTCCCTGGTTTGTCATGTTCAGCAATATCCTTTCAATTGGCTCTGGCAGAAATAGCTCAAAAGTGGACTTTATCCCATCAACACGAGACACTGCATACCTTGTTGGACCCCAGGGGCTCCTCTTTCTCGCCTCTCCCAATATGCATCGTCTGTCACTGTGAGGGATGGAAGACCAGAGCCAATTTCCATCCTTTGACTGGAAACGGTCTTCCATCTCAGCAGGTTCCCCTTCCTCATCAGGTGATTCCTCCTCTTCATCAGTTGAAGTATTAGCCTGATCATTTTTTGTGTTGTCCTCTACTGCTGACACTTCTTTTACTTCTGCAGGTTTCCTTCTCTCGTCCTCAACTGGGTTCCAAATTAAGTCAAGGATCTTCAGCCTATGTATAAAAGTATAGCGCCTCTTCATTGTGCTGTCTCAGACAAAAAATTGTGTTTGTGTGTGTGTGTGTGTTCATCTGCTGGAAAGCACAATAGTGTGATCCATAGCACCACCGGGTCATAATTGACCTGGGGAGACCACAGATGCTATAAATCATGCTATAATTGCAGATGTCTCTGTGTGTGTGTGTGTGTGTGTGTGTGTGTGTGTGTGTGTGTGTGTGTGTGTGTGTGTGTGTGTGTGTGTGTGTGTGTGTGTGTGTGTGTGTGCAGTGCCTTGTGTGAAGTTATTTGGATCAGCAGCTCTGTAGAAAACCCAGTCAGCCCGGCTGGACTTTGGTTAGCGCATGCGCTAAGCTGTAGGAGGGCAAGTAGACAGGCATCAAAATCCACAGAATATGTCTGCTAATGGCTCCTATGGGCGTTACTGGTGAAAGAAATGAGGATGTGTTTGTGTGTTAAACACGTAGCACCTTATCTGTACCGTAACAGTATAGGTCCCCGGAGCTGCCTAAAAGGTGTGCCGCCCTTTAAATGAAGACGTCTATGATTGTGCCTCAAACCCGGGGCATACACATTTCATGGGGCTTTAACTTTATTGCGTCATGATGTGTACATTTTAGCTTTGCTAACGTAAAAGGATGCATAGACTCACTTTGAAACCCAAGAAGCAGCTGCACAAGCACATCCCAAATGGGCACTGCACTAGTTTGAATAAAACGGCCACAATTCAATGAGAGAAATGGTAATTATTTGTTGTTGTTGATTCTATAACTGTGTTCTCATATGAACTCCGGACAATATCCAGAGAATCAGGTCCACACATTATCTAAAGTTTCTTTTCTGCACCTTGTGTCGCATCCTGTTATTTGTCATGGTTTGGAGCCAATTTATGACAGCCAACAACATGCAAATTCGCTCGCCTCTCTATTCACACAGGGGCTAAATCGAAAATAATATCGACTTTGTGCTAGGGAGCTGGCAGGGTAAAATTAAATGTTTCCTTTTCTTGAGCCAATCATAGTTAATTTGTATTTGTTCTTTAATTTTTCTATTTTTACTGCAGGACTGCTAGACATGTGAATTGCACAAAGCAGATACCTAAACTTTGGCGTCTGCTCAAAGAGGGTGTTGAGCGCAAGGCTTTAGCACCCCGCCCTAAACTTGAGCTCATTCTCAGCGAACTGCCCAAACATGTCCATGATCCGAACTTGCTTCTATTCTCACTTATTCCCTGCTGAACATGCAGCAGCAAGTCTTTAAGAAAGTGCAATTATAGTGACTTTGGTTGTGTTACTGCATTCTGTGCAGTACAGAGGAAGTGGAGGATCAGCAGGTGAGACCAAATTGTTACACATTATTTTCCTAACAAATCAAATTGTGTATATTCTTCTATCCTTCTGCTTCTCTTTTTCAATTGGCCACTGAGATGCTCATGGCAGACTTAATTGATGGGCTTGGACTTAATTTTCTTTGCACGTAATGCTGACAATGACGAAGCAGATCCAAAATCTCTGGATGGGGGATGACCAGATTGATGCAGGTAAGTGTGGCTTCAAGAAGTCTCTGTTCAGACATATGACACTGTGCAGGTCAATATGGCTTTAATATCTACAAACAGACAACACAAATCCTAATATAACTTTCTCTTCACACCCAGGTGATGTTTAAGACTGAGAGAGTAAATAGGAAGTCAACTGGCATAAATCTGTGAGGTGTAGGTGAATGAGAAGAACTCTCCTCTACTTTCTTTCTGAGTGCACCATGACCACAGAGAGCATTTAAGCTCTGGCTGCTGCTGGAATAATAAACAGGCAAGAGTGTCTGGCAGTGCTGCTTTGCTGCTTGTAAGCCAACACACCAGTGAATTGTGGTTCTGCAGGCTATAGAGGTTATGCATGTGACCTCACCGTAGGTGGGAACCTGTAGATCCTCCTCTACACCCTCCAAGAACTGGGAGTCTCAGTGCTCCCTGCTCAAATCTTACCTAAAGGACCTTACCTACAGGGTAACTTGGAGAGGAGCTATGTCGGACCCCTGTCAACTCACCACCAGGGTACCTCAGGGCTCCGTACTGGTTCCCCTTCTCTTTTCGCTGTACACCAACTCAATTGGCTCTGTCATTCACTCTCACGGCTTCTACTACCACAGCTACGCAGATGACACTCAACTGATTCTGTCTTTTCCCAGATCTGAAACCCAGGTGGAGGCACGGATCTTGGCTTGTCTAGCTGATATCTCTCGGTGGATGGCCGCACATCACTTGAAACTCAACCTTGACAAGACCGAGCTCCTTTTCCTTCCGGGAAAGGGCTCTCGCATCCAAGACCTTACCATCAACATCGGCACCTCTGTTGTTTCCCTGACTCGGACTGCAAGGAATCTGGGTGTGACACTGGACGACCAACTGTCCTTCGGTGCCAACATCGCTGTAACAACCCGCTCCTGCAGACACACTCTGTACAACATCAGGAGGATACGTCCCCTACTGACTCAGCAGGCGACGCAGGTTCTTGTCCAGGCTCTTGTCATCTCACGCCTTGACTACTGCAACTCCCTCCTCGCTGGACTGCCTGCATGTGCAATCCGACCTCTACAGCTCATCCAGAATGCAGCAGCCCGACTTGTCTTCAATCTACCCAAGGTCTCCCACACTACACCACTTCTCCGCTCCTTTCACTGGCTACCAGTGGTGGCCCGAATCTGCTTCAAGACTCTGGTGCTGGCCTACCGTGCTGTGAATGGATCGGCCCCTTCCTTCATCCAGGCCATGGTCGAACCATACACCCCAGCACGTTCACTTCGCTCTGCATCGGCCAATCGGCTCTCCACTCCCTCACTGCGAGTGGGATCCAGATTCCCCGTAAACAAAACCCGCCTGTTTGGTATCCTGGCTCCAAAATGGTGGAACAACCTCCCCATTGATGTCAGGACAGCAGATAGTCTTCACACCTGCCGTCGGAAAGGAAAGACTTCATTCTGAGTGACCAAATATTATTTATTTGGATGTGTACAACGAGATGAGGAATGCCCAAAGTCTTTGCCGATTAGACCCCATTGTGACGTCATTATATTTTATAGACACTGGTGGTGGTGATGGGATAAAGGGAATGTTGAAGATCTGGATATGATGAGCAGTGGACTTCTGATGAGCTCAACCTTAACACTGTATGATGAATGGGAGGTGAATATGTTGGAGGAGGCGATTATGTCTGAAATGACAGCTGACAGCAAATAGGAGACAGATTTCAAGTTTGACAGCAGCGACACAAACGACTGTTGGAGATCATGGCAAACCTGGTTGGTTTAAATGAAAGTGTTAATCGACCATAATCAGTTCATTAGTCAGAAGTGAGAGTAGTGTGAGAGAGAGAATTGTGAATGAGTGAAACGTAAAGATAGTCTTTCTGATTGAACTTAGCTTCACTTCAAATACCCAGCGTTAAAATCAGATACATATAAACGCCATGAAACCCGATTCCTTGTCATGGACCAGTGGTTCTTTGGTAAGCTGTAAGGATCACTATCAAATCCAACTGCCTTTAATTTAAACAGATGATCATTTGTTTACTCCCGGTTTCTCAGTTTCCCCTACCAGCGTCAGCCATGTTGCAGGATGTTGTTTAGACCCTCTACTGTGGTGGTCATGACGTGGACGTACAGCAAGGACAGGTTCCTCCTTGGCAGGTAATCTAACACACACTGTGACACACACACTATGTTTTTATGTTGGACAGTCCATGTTTAGGTTTTTAGCCATGCTAGCAGGAAAGGCTCTAGGGTTGGCAATGTCAGTCTGTTGGTTGTCGGTCCATCACTTTGGTCCACACTGACATCTCAAAAATTCATCAGGTGGCCAGAAACACAACTCCAAATGAATGAGTATGTTTCTCCGTAACTGTTGGATTTGTGAATAAGCAACTGTTCAAAGGTTATACAACATATTTCTGCTGCCCCTAAGTAGCCAAACAAATCAGCAGGTATAAAAAAGATGAGAAGTTGAATTAATAAGGAATAAAGCGCAATTGCTTGGTTCAGTATACTCAGGTGTTTTGCTACAGCCCTATTTCAAAATCCTAAATGTTTCAAACTATACATGTCAATAAAGTGAAACAAAACCTGAGCCAACTCCTTGTGTCACCTGGATGTCCTCTGAGGAATGTGATGTCTCTGATGTGTTGCCCCAGGATTTTATATTGTAATTCAACCCCAAAGAAGGTTTATGTGTCGGGTACATATGCTGCAGCATTACAGGCTACGGGTTTCCAGTTTAACACGACCTGGGTGTTCGAAAATGTCTGTTACGTGATTATATATAATCATAATAAAGACGTTGAACGTAATGTTTCATTCTTTATTTGGGGTAGGGAACAATACAACTGTATTATTTTAACAAGCCATATGTCTTGTCACACTATTTTTGGTTTTCTGATAATAAAAATGTTCTGTGTCATGTCTGAGTTTGTTGTACAAACAGGTTTCATCAAAATGTAAAGCGAACCACCTTTTGAAATCACCATTTTTTTTCTGTCTTTACAAAAGTAGTGCAGAACTGCAAAACTTTCTCCAGTCAAGTCTGTCTGCAAAAATGATGTCCGTGATCAAACTCTAGCATTTATAGTTATACATAAAAAATCCTCTGCATGCATTTTACATTGAAAATGTAGAAAATGTTCATAAATGTGACATAAAAACATTAAAATGGAAGTAACAAAGGCTGAGTCCTTGCCGCATCAGCCACGGGGTTCGAATCCGACTTGTGGCCATTTGCTGCATGTCACCCCCCCTTCTCTCTCCCTTTCCCAGTCTTAAACTGTATTATCATTAAAGGCATAAAACGCCATGTATATACGTAGGTGTTTGCCTTTCCAAATCATGTCCAGTCAGTTGAATTCATCACAGGTGACCTCCAATCAAGATGTAGAAACATCTCAAGGAGGATCAAGAGAAATGGGAGGCACCTAAGATACATTTAAAGTGTCATAGCAGAGGGTGTGAATACTTATGTCAATGTCGCATTTCAGTTTAAAACAAATTCTAATATCTTGTTTTTGCTTCATCATCATTGAATTTGATTGATGAGGGGAAAAATTAATTTAACATAAGACTTTTTAACATAAAAAATGTGACTTTCTGAATGTTTTACACTACTCCACTTTATTTATCTAAATATTTAAGTGTAATTCAATGTTTTTAACAAAGTTCTTAGAATGGCTGCAGATGCAAGATATTAATCACATTTTGTGAATTAAATGATTTAAAAGAAGAGCCTGAAAAGACAGTAAGACCTCTGCTGGTATGTACCAGGCTGTGGAGTCTCTGAGAGGAGATGCTGTCATCGTTGTTGTCACTTTGAGCCGAGGCCACAAGTTCATCTATTTCCTCATCTGACTTCAGAGGGAACACTGTCCTCAGGGCCGCCCTACACATACATGCATATACACAAAAGACTGGCTTTTGAAAAAACAGAGACAGCCATCGAGAACAAAAACTCCTTTTTTTTTTTCCTAATCCAACTTGAGGGTCTAACGACAGAGGCTGTCGTGCAGATAGTAAATCCCTCTGAGGCAAGTTTTTATGATTTTAGGCTATAGACTGTAAATAAAACTGACTGGAGTACAATTGTGTGTGTGCTTCACTGTGTTTCTATTTATATCACCTCAACTCCTGGACAGTGAGTTAGGTGGTTGGACTGAATCTGGCTTTGCCCTTCGGACACACTCTCATCCTTCTGAAAAACAACAAACAGCTTTTTTTTTTCAGTTCAACATTTTGGAAAAAAATCTCATTGGCCTTTTTGCCAAGAGTTATCTAAGATCAAGACTAGTCTCTTGTGGGAAAGTTTATTATGAAACTGGAGCCAGGAAATGGATAGCTTAGTTTAGCTTAGCATAGGTAATGAAACAGGGGAAAACAGCTAGCCTGGCTCTGTCCAAAGGTTAAAATCACCGTTTTAGGACTGTAGGATTTGTTCCGTGTTTCAAGCCATTAGGCTAAGCTAACCTAATTGTCTCCACCCTCATTTAGTGTAAGAAATGAACAACAAATGAATAAGCTAAGCAGATAAACTAACTCACAAGATGATCACCTTTACCCTACATTTGCAGACACAACTCTGTACCACTTGAAAACAACATAATGTCCTCACTTTTGATCCAATGGGTATTATAAAGTACCTGCACAGTGCTGGGGTCATCTGTCTTGTTCTGCATAGTCTCTCCTTTGTGGAGCTGCAGCAGGGTGTCATACTCACTCTTTAACTGATCAAAGTTACCCTGCAGTGTCTTCAACTGGGCACCAGAGAAAAAACAAAAACAAGGCCATGGTGAAGACTGCTAACATTTTAAATCATGCATCCTGTGTCCACAAAGGGTGTGAACACTATAATATGTGTCTACACGGGCCACCTGCAGGAGGTTCTGTTTGTGTGTTTGCTCCAGGGAGTCCCAGTTGCGTCTTGGCACGACATCCCAGTACTCTGTCTTCCTTCTGTTGAGCTCCTCCTGGGCTTTGGTCAGGTCTTCCCGACACACCTTCAGAGCGAGCTGCAGCTCCACAGGGTCCTTAGCATCTTTTTGCAAAATGGAATCAGATTTCAGAACAAAATAAGCTTCCCTTTGGATATTCATAGTTTAGGTATTCGGTTGAGCCTCTTATTTATAAATTCCTAACATAAAATGGTTGACCGTTTTTTTATTTTACCAACTGTTAATATTAACTTTTAATGTTTGTTATACATATTTTCAATACAAAAGTTTAGTGCTCATGGCAACTCATTCAGTTCTTTTACTCTCTCATTTAGGGTTAGGGTTCCGCTCTTCTGGTGTGAGATGCCAGGAGACACCAAACAAATATGGTGACGGGATTTTGTAGATGAAACACCAGATGAATTCAAGAAACTAACAATTATCTTCATTATCGATTAATCCGTCCAATATTTTCTTGTATAATCGATTAATCCTAATGACCAAGGGGAGGTTTTCAACAGTCTAAAACCCCAAACAAATTCCATTTACAAACACAAAAGACTAATGAAACCAGGAAATACATGAAAAGCTAGAACAATCATTTGTGATCAATTTGATAGTTGATCAACTAATTGACTAATTGAATAATTAACGAATGGTTGCAGCTCCACCTATGTTTTCATCTGCAGGATGCTCCTCCTTCACAGAGCCTCTTGTTAGGTCACTGAGCTGCCAGATCACCAACTTACGGGCATCACGCTCCTCCCGGTACTGCAGATACTGGTTGGAGAGTTCAGACTGTAGACGGTCCACCTGGAAAGGAATAGAAGAAAGTGGTGTGGGTGAGACAAGATAGTGATAATCTACTATTTAATTTGCTATCTGAACTGAATCTCAGACAAAACATTTTTTTGGATAAAGGGATCTCTACCCGTGACCCTACACAACTTTTTCATTCACATGTTTGAGATCAATACAGCACATGAAATATATATTTAACATAATATTTATGAGAAGGAATTTATGTGAAAATTAGTCCTTAAAAAGTCACATGAATGAATAAATAAACAGTGGTTAGAACACCACTTTACAAGTTTGTCAAGTACCACTGCCTGCAAGGCCTTTTCTTTCTCCCTTGTGGCCTCAATAACACTCTGCAGTTGCTGCTTCTCCTTTTTTAAGGCTCCAATCTCAGCCTGTTCCTCTGCCCAGCGAGCTTGAATCTTCCTGCCACAGTCCTCTGTCACCAGCCTTAGATGGGTTCGCAGTGGTTCCAGTTCTCGGATATGATCCTGCTGGTATGCTTAACAGATGAAAAATGTGTTAAAAGGATCTATCATGAAACTGTAGGGCTGAAACAATTATTTAGTCAAATGTTGTGATGAGCACTTGTCATTATGTTAAACATTTAAAGGCTGAATTACTAATAGTACAGTGGAAAGAATCCCTCATAGAAAACATAGAAAATAGAAAACCATTAACCACATAGAAAACCTTAACAAAAAAAACATAATTAGAGCTGCATTTTCAATCAGTGCACATCTATTATTTGGAAATAACCTGTCTAATTAAAAGCACAACATGTCCTGCATGTGCACTTAGCTAACCTCTTATGCTTAAGTAATTTTGTTCATTTGCAGCACCATATGATTTGGGCTTTATTTTGTATGCAGCAATCACTGAACTTTTAAATATACACTTAAGAAGGACATATTATGCTAATTTTTCAGGTTCATACTTGTATTTTGGGTTTCTACTAGAACATATTTACATGCTTTGATGTAAATAAAAAACAACATTATTTCTCTCGTACTCATACTACAGTATGTCTGAAACGCTACGTTTTGGCCTCTTTAAGCCCCCCTACTGAAAAAGGCCAGTCCGCTCTGATTGGCTTGCAAGAAAAATATGATGCATCTTTGTAAATGTAGTTCTTAAGCCATGGGTGGAGATACTGCATGTGACAGAGGAAGGGGAGCCAAATATAAATGGCTTGTTTAATCCCATGTTTTCTGACAAAGGCAGCCCACAAAATACTGACTGGGTTGTCTTATTTCATAGTTTGCAGGTTGGTAGGCTCCTGACACCCACATGTATGTGCACAAGCACTGAAACGGTAAGTTTTAGATGTAGCTATGACGGCGCCATGGACAATAACTTCACTTTGCAACTAGATAAAACTGTCTACAACTTTATATAAAATAAATGAAGGGCATTTATTTAAGTCTCTGAACAATTATTTGTAGCCACTAACTATTTGTTCCCATAGCACTTCCTTCATTAACCTCTTAACCCAGATTTGATCTAAAAGGTGCTGGCTCAAGTGGACGCCGCAGACACAATGTACCGCTTGTAGTTAGTGATTTGAAAGTGGCGGACGAATCCTGTGATAGTCTCACTAGCATCGGGGTTGGCCGTTCTCTTCTCACAATGTCTAGCTTTTCTTGAAAAAATTTGTCTTGAAAATGGCGGACAGATTTCTTGGACCCTGGCAACACATTATGGCTGAAATATGATTGGATAAAAGCTCTAACATAAAGGCCAGCCCTCCAAATCTCGATCTGAGGCTGGAAGCAGCGCAACCAAGAGGAAAGCTATGAAATGAAGAGAATAGACTATGGGGAATAATTTAATACATATTTGTGGAAAAAATAATAATAATAATAAATAATCAAAATTAAATGTATATTCTGATGATGTTTAGGCCAGCAGAGAAGGCCTTGCTGGCCCTGACGGCCCGCCACTGCTAATGGAGGTACTGACCTAAAGTGTTTTCATATTCCTTTTTGATGGCAGAAAGAAGGGGTTGGTAGGTTCTGAACTCTTTGATGAAACAACCAAAGGCATCACGGTAGACCTGTGGCCAGATTAGGATTATTATGTGAGTACTCTCCCTGACGAGAAAATGTGTGTTTTTCCTCAGGTTTTATTGTCCCCACTCCCAAAAACAACAACAAAACATAGCACCTGCAGTTTCAGTTCCTGAAAGTGTGGCTCACAGGAGCTGATGGTACGCAGCTCCTTATTCACATAGCTCTCCAGGTGCATCAGGAGTTGAGGCTTTCTCCCTGGGCCTGCATAAATGTAACTTCTACCTGTCCAGCACAACTATAGGGTTTATCACACACACAGACACACAGACACACACACACACACACACACACACACACACACACACACACACACACAATTATTTATAAATGAATATATATATATATATATATATATATATATATATATATATATATATATATATATATATATATATATTTATATTTGAATATTTATATTCAATAATATAAAGGAGAACTGAAACAATTACTTTAGTCAACTAAACGTTTAGTTTTGATAATCGATTAATTGCTAACGTAACGTTAATCTGTCATGCAAAAATAGTCTGTTTGTCTGTTTTATATCGCATTAAATAGAACATTTTGGGATTTTGGACTGACAAAAAAGACATTTAAAGACATCACCTTAGACTTTGAGAAACTAGGACGAACATTTTACACTACTTCCTGACATTAAGTAGACCAAACGATTAAATTAAAATAGTCGGCAGATTAATTGATAATGAAAATAAAAGCCCTGATATAAAGTAGGCCTACGCATTTCATGAGGGAAATTCTGACAGGTTTAATGAAGCTGGTTTGCCTAATGTTACCTTTCTCGCAGCAGTTTGGACAGAAACAGCGGCAGCATTTTCTGCTTGTCCTTCCTCTGATGTCTGCATAGTGTCATTTTGTTGTCTCTGATCATATGTAAGTCTAAAATAAAAAAGAGCAGCGCTAAGTTACATTAAACATTGTAGTTTTGTTGAATCTAGCTATATATAGATAGCTAAAGGTTAGTTAGTTACAATAAAAGAAAAGTTACAATACATTTCTGAAATCACTTGCCTTTGTTTTTGTGACGGTGTTAAAGGTGGAAATTTAACATCTTTGTGTGGTGACATCTCTAGCGCCTATATAAATAATAACACAAGACTTTCTGTCCTTTTGAAAAGGCTGAACTTGGTCCGTTTATCTTCGATGTCTTTAGCATCACAGATTACAGCATTGTAACACGGTTTCCATGGTAACGAGGACAGAGCACACAGCAGGACCCACATAGCAGACCGCGGCGCGCCTAACTAGTTTTCAAACTGTGTAAAATGAAAACTTTACTCTTAAATAGAGACCATGGATACACTTTATAACCACGGGAAACTGCAGCTTTATTTATATCTATATAAAACGCATTACTAGTATCAATAGCATATATGAGGAATAAATAAACAAACAGTTAACTTACTTTATAAATATCACATAAAAACTGCAACTTCCAATAATTATAATACGTATGCTACATAATGAAATATAAAGGTGATGGCATAGAAGATGATTAAAACGCCATCATTGATAGGCTACTGTGTCTTTAGGATTAGGCATATTTTGCAAAAGAAAATACACTTTGTTTTCGTTCAGGAAATAGTTATATCAATGCTGTCAATTTATTTTCATCTAGCTACTTCTACTTTCTCGAATACATGTACAACATAAGGATACAATTAGAGATTGTGAATAACATTATATAATGTTCTAAAAACGGACTATACATTTATCAGCTACAAAAACTACATTTCCTAGCTCCCTTTCTCAGTGAGAGCCCTAAACCAGGATAACCGTAGTGGAGCCGTGTAGTCATTTCTAGAGATAGTATCATACAAGAGAGCGTGCAGCTGAACTACAGTACCCAAACGGCACTGTTGCAGCCTACAGTACACTCCGCTGCTTATCCGGGGATGTCACACCGCCGCTATTTTCTCCCCTCAGTCCCTCTCACTCTCAGCCTACAGCTCAAGCGGACTGACACGGGGCTTTGGATAGAAAGAAACGAACAATAAGATACTAAACAGAGGCCACAATGGCAGAGCTTGGAGCGGGAAGCCTGCCGTTAGGGGATCCTGCTTTTAATTACCAGGAACACGAGCTGAACGAGCGGCTGAAGCGGCTCTACCCGGCTGTGAACGAGGAAGAGACCCCTTTACCCCGATCCTGGAGCCCCAAGGATAAATACAGCTACATTGGGCTGTCACAGAACAACCTGCGGGTCCATTACAAAGGTTAGAGAGCTGGCTCAGCCCCGATGGTATGAGCAAGTAGTCACAACAGTAGAGGGTCTCAGCTCAAATCTGTCACTGTGTTGTTGCGGAGGGGGGGTCTTTCTCTCTCTCTCTCTCTCCCCCTCTCTCTCTCTCTCTCTCTCTCTCTCTCACTCACTCACACACACACACACACACACGGTATGCGATTATGTTGATTGTGTATGTGTGTGCGCACTCCTGGTAAATCTAGTCTGAGCTGCCTCTCCTGTCCTGTAACCTTGCTTTGTTTCACAAATCAGCATAGGAATGTCCAAATGGTTGACAGTGAACTCGCTAACCCTGACAGTTGGTCTTATTACCACCACACTGAAATTCACCTTCAACAACACGGCTCTTCTTTGTTTATTTACTGATTATGACGTTATTTGTTTGCAGTAAACTGACTCTGGTTCTGACGCTCCCCATAGTTTGTACTGAAAGGGGGCATTGGCAGCAATAACGACGCATAGACCTTAGTTAACTAATGGTATATAACCAACCGTAGCTAGCTAATAGCAAGCTATCTCTTGAGCAAATACAGTAGTTAGCCTTTTAGCTAACGTTAGCTTACCTAGCTGTTCCTTGTGACTAATATTGTATTGAACTAAAACAGTAGGATAAACTGGCTACAAGATGAACACGAGCCAAACTTGTTGTTAACATATTACAATGTAGATAGTACTGAGGGTAATGCTGCAATTGTTTAGTTTTTCACAACAGCAAGCACCAAAATAGAATAAAATGGCATTGTTGTGTTTCTCGCGTGATTTCAGTGGCAGTGTTCTAGAAGTCTTTTCCAGAATTTGTAAATCAATTTTTCCAGCCTGGAAGCAACCGGTCCAACTCCATTTAGATCTGTATGTGCCCTGAGCTCAACAACAGTCTCATGTCCAACCTCCAGCAGGCAGCTCGTTTTCAACAGCTGCTGTGAGGGAGGAGGCCTTTGCGCAATACATTAGGCCAAATGTACCGATCTTGTAATAAATATTTTGTATCGGCTGATTTAGGCTTTTTCACAATAGCAGCAATTTTACTCGTCAGACGGTGCAGTCAATCACTAAGTCGGTACGGTCTGCCAGGCCTATCAGCTGTGTATTTATATATATATATATATATATATATATATATATATATATATATATACACACATATATATTTCTATACACACACAAGGTGACTCAGTGTGAAGTCTCTATTTACAGTCTTTTGCCGACTCTGTTATTTTTCGTCAGGCGACAGGGCAGTCCCCCCAGTAGCAGGGAAGCTAGCCCTGCAGCTCAGGCTATGAAATCTCCACAGAGGCATTGCAAGGCCACTTTTGGGCCCTGTTGGCTGTTTACATCAGTGAAACATGCAGAGGATGCAGACAGGCTGTGTAACCCATTTTGGAAAGCTTATTTGTTTGGCACGTAATGGTGTTTGTGAATAGCAGGAAAGACCTGTTAAAACCAGGACTCTCAGGCAGATAGCCAGATATAACCCACTGATTATTTGATGCATAATGGATCAGGTCCTTGCTGTTGATATGTGCAGTGGTTAAATTTAATATAAGCCTACATTCTGTTTATCAGTGGTTTAGCTTGCATACTGTTATGTGGATGATGTTGTGCTCAATGTAGATTTCTGTTAAAGATGTGACAAAAACGAGTTGTGACAAAAGGTTTTTTTTCATCAAGCCTCCCTTTATAATAAATTATGATACAATCCTCACATTAT
This sequence comes from Cottoperca gobio, assembly GCF_900634415.1. Lineage (NCBI taxonomy): Eukaryota > Metazoa > Chordata > Actinopteri > Perciformes > Bovichtidae > Cottoperca > Cottoperca gobio. The sequence continues at coordinate 4,974,412 of NC_041360.1, read as the reverse complement.
GTCTAGAATGATCAACTTCTCACTGCTGTGGCATGGGCACAACATGATGAATGGACCCATGCACGTCTGTAGATAAGACATGTCATGTCATGTTGGAATTATTTATGTAGGGAATTGAGTCTTTATGTCTATGAAAAGTGCACAGACTTATAAATAGGTCTATTATAGAGTGTGCATGATCATTTCTCTCCTCCTGGTAGTTCTAGCTCCTGCTCTGTTCCTTCACCCTTGTGGTTTGAATGCTATTTTGACCAGTGTGCCAATTTTCTCTGTTCAAGGCCACACAGTGTCTACCTAGTCCTGCTGTGTTTGACAGATTTATTTACCTAGTCTCAACGGATAGTTACATACATAAACACTACAACACATAACATTTTTTATTGACTTTGTGCCTATCAATATACTAATTGAGTAATGTCTTTTTTTTTCTTTTTTTTTATACAAAAACTTTAATCCATGAAGGATTTCTCTGCTTTATTTATATGTAGTGATGATCTCATTGTTCTCTTAATAGGTTTTAAGGAATGATAAATGGAAAGAAAGATGTAGTTGCTTGACAGGTAGAGCTACATACATATAAGGATATATATATATATATATATATATATATATATATATATATATATATATATATATAACATCATCTGTATACGCATACTGTACTGTAGCATACTGTTGCCTGTGCTCTTGTGAGAACTAATTAATATATAGCTGATTAAAGAATATCGTCCTGCAGGATGACTAAGATGTTTAAGGAATGAAAAATAAATACAGTAACTCATTAAAAAACCTGAATAAAATACAATTAGGTTTTCTGTTATTTCTATTAGAGAAACATAATATAAACACACTAGTATATGAATCACCTATGTTTAATAGTTACTATTGAGTTATACATACCTACATACTACTAGTAAGAAAATACTTATTTATATAGAACATTTCAAATAAAGTTAGTTCTTCACAAAAATATGGTTCTTTAACAACTTTATCACTCTATCTGTGCACTGGTCAATCTCTCTTCACAATATGTATTCAATTGATCTGTGACTGAACTTTTTTCAACTTAACATTCTGACTTATTATAATGTCAACCAATATTCGCTGTGTAACCATGGTAACCACAGACAACATAAAGGAAAATATTGTGGGAGCAAATTTTATTAGTATCTGAATTTCCTGATTCAACATGTCTTCAGCAGCAGTGAACATAGCAAGCAAAATAAATAGTCTTGAAGCAACTCCAAAGTTTGATAATTTGGTCTGGGCCAAAATATAGTTTATGATATTAGCTAACCTGGCTAATCACGTCCCGTTAGTTAACCATGTAATCTACTTTAAGATAAAACCCATTCTAATATTGGCTGGGAACCAAAGCTCATGTTTTATTTGCTCTGGCAAATGCGTCTGGTCCCCCCTCTGCTTTGGACAGATTTCCAGCAGCCTGAGATGTGCCATCTTGTATTGTTTTTTGGCCTGTGAACTCTGCTTTGATCAACCATCGGAATTCTGATAGACCCACTGTATCCTATAAAGTTCGACAAAGTTAGCGACTAGCTGGTTGGTTAGAAGCATTAACGGCTAAAGAGCCAGATATTTCCTTCGGGGTTTACCCCAAATGACCTAAAGTTGATGGTGAAGTTGCTTTGTGTCTGCTGGATGTGTCAATAAAAAATTGTCTGCTAACAAATTTGCCATAACAACTTTTAAAATGATACTTAAATGTTGAGATTACAAGTTGTTGGACTGTCCGCAAAGGGCCAAAAAAAAATCAATGAATGCATCTTCATTTGTGGAAGCCCTTCACTCCAAATCTATTGGGGATTATTCACCTTCTTCTGACATGAACCATCAGATACAGACCACATATGGAGCTTGCCCACACACTCATATAGTCCCTGCTTGTGCTTAGATTTCTTCTACCTCTCCCCAAACTGCATGCTTGCACTCAGATATATTGTCGCTTGCACTCAGATATGTTGTTGCTTACATAGATTTCCTACGCTCCAGCTTCAATCCTTCTCCTCACACTCGGGCTGCTTCTGTGCACGTGTGAAACGTCTGCTCTCAGATTTCTCCTCTGCTCTTGGATTTTTTTGTGCAATAACCCTGTCAAAATTTCCCAACCAATAAAATGCCAGGTGTAGTGCTGACCAATGAAATGACCCCTACCTCGTTGTGGGTGCATTTACTTTATTTGTTTATTTATTCTTCAACCAGGTTCATTCATCCCCCCTCCGCCTCCATGGCTCGATGTTGCTATACTATAATGCTATATTATGCTACAGGGGTGCGAACAATGTTTTCGGTCAGTGGAGAAAGTTACAGTTAGCATGTATATACCAGTGAGAATTGGTTGATGCTTGTGGGGAGTGATGCCAGTCAGTGCAACACAAGCCGCTTTAGGTGGTTTATGACCGCAGCAGCATAGTATTGCAATCGTCAACAGGAATATCACTGACAATCAATAACGTTATACACCACGGTACACAGTCCTCACCCTCATAGGAAAAACATAGCGGAGCGCTACAGAGCTAATGTTAACTGTGTATCCAGCCATTTGAGACTGAAAATAGAGCACTTTCAGCTTGAGAATGTTCAGTTTAAGTTCAGAAGAGAACTTCATAAATTAATTAATTACTTAATTATAGCTACAGTGAGGGAGATAAATCCGTGGTGGTAACCGCCACGGATTTAGGTGGTGATGGCCTTGTGGTCTAGTGGTACACCTTCCAAAAAGAACACCAGAAGGTTGTGAGTTCAATACCAAGTGCCACCATTGTGCCCCTGAGCAAGGTACTTAACCCCAAATTGCTCCAGGGAGACTGTCCTTGTAGTTAGTTCACTGTAAGTCGCTCTGGATAAGAGCGTCTGCTAAATGACCTGTAATTTATATCTGTGTGCAGCTGTCAATGAGCATGAGCTAACGTTGTTGATGCACGCCATCCTCGCCAGCGTACGGCAAAATAAAAAAGTTGGTTCCAGTGCAACTATTAAGGAAAAATAAAAAGTACAAGAGCTGATATATGTATATATTAACTGTCATTTTATTTCAAAAGTCGTAACAAATGTAGGGAACTACATATAATAAAGCCTTGGAGACGGAAGGGGATGAACCTGGTTGTAAAATAACCGCACGTCTGGGATGCTCTAAAAGTAAAGCAAACACACCCACAACGAGGTAGGGATCATTTCATTGGTCAGCACTACACCTGGCCTTTTATTGGTTGGGGAATTTTGACAGGGTTATTACACAAAAAATCCAAGAGCAGAGGAGAAATCCGAGAGCAGACGTTTCACACGCGCACAGAAGCAGAAGCAAATGGAAAAACACGCTCTTGAATAAAGATAGTAAAAAAGCAACATCACCACACTCGGAGGCAAACCGCCACAAGTGATGTAGGTGACAACCTGACAAAGCTCACAGTACTTCATCATAAGAAAAAAATCTCACATTCAAATCTGAGGTCAACAAAGAAGACTGGACATCCTCCAATCCTTGACTGTGCCTTAAAACTCTGTCCTTGAAAATCACAAACAGAATGACAAAGCAAAATGGAGGCATCTATTGAGAAAGCTTTTGACAAAGTGCCAAAGATGAAGACAAAGCTTTTGGTCCAGTTATAAAAGGACCTAATTGCTCATAGGAACTGCCCCAGGGGCCCATAATTCCAGAGCTGCCCCTTCAGGACATCTTGGACTAGTCCAAGTTCATTAAACACACTACTAGTTTAACACAAAAAGTCAAAAGAAAGACAGAACTGTTACTGCAGATTCAAAAAGCAACATTCAAGTACTGCTTTAAGTTAAAAAATCATAGCTGTGTACTCATCAAAGTTGTGACTAACAGCAGTTTATTCGAGGCTATTGTAGGTGGAGTGTAAGAAGACTGGAATATCATATTTTTTTTTGATTTTTTGATTTTGATTAGATTTGTTTTGATTCTGTGATGTGTCTTAACTCCACATACTACTAATAGGGAGGACGTTTGTGGTTCAGGAGCAAGTTATATATTAATCACGGAGTGGATGGTTCAATCCCGAACACCTCCTGTCCACATGTACCAGTGTCCTTGAACAAGAACCCAAACCCTGTTTGCTCCAAGCCAAGATGCCAGCGCCTTGAATGGTAACTCCACCACCATCAGTCCGTGATTGGTTTTGTGGCACATGTTCCATGGGTGTGTTTTAAATGTTCTATTAGGGTTTTTTAAGGATATTTCCAGTTTATTACAATACACATTATTTTCATAGTTTTGGCCATCATATCTTTCTGCTACAATAATATCTCTTTGCAAAATAAATAATTTTTACCTTTGGCTTATTTGAGCTTGTCTTCAGAGAGGCTGCCCACAATTGTATATTGTATGATGGGAGTGGGATTTGTGAGCTGTATAGATAGCAAAATAGTGAGCTGAAAACAAAATGAGATTTATATATTAGTAACTGTTTGACATTACAAGCAGTCATGTTATTCAAATCGAATACCCTAAACACTGCTTACTAGACGGTGTGCCCTAAGAAAATGTCGTTTTATAGAGTTTTCTCATTTAGCATGGTAAAATCATGACCAATTGTTTCATATATTTGTAAATGCATACTGTATACCGTTGACAGTAAATGTATTGCACTGTAAATGTATCATGGCCAGTTAAGGGTAGTTTTACTTTTAGTATATTTTAAGGTATCAGAGGTTACTATAACATTTTTTGTAAAAGGGTTAAGTGTTGACATGTAGCTTCACCTTAAGCTGCATTCACACAATGTCGGCAGAATGGGAAGATTAGGAAAACCTCCTGTTATCCAGACTTTAGAGCGTTTCCAAGATGGTAAACTCCACTGCTAACCCTGCAGTCTCACCATTTGACTAGCTAGATTATCTACATCTGTTGGTTTTAGTATTTGTAGTGGTTTGTCAATAAGTCAAACCAGATAAAAAACACACTCTGAATAGCTCCTTAAATCTGCTGAATCTATTGTATATGTGTTAATATTGGATTTTGTTTGGATGTAACTGCCAGAAATGGAGGCTTTGCATCCATTTTGCCATTGGTCTGTTGACACTTTTCAGCAAGCGTGAGATATAGCAGTTGTTAGAAATGCCAAATATCTCCAAACAATCTGAACAATATGGCGTGAATGCAGCTTTAACTACTTAATTAGGCTGCCACATTTGTGAAGGGCCTCAGTGTTTGGCAAAACATGAACAAAAAGATGAACAGAGACACCAACTGCGGTTACTTTTTATGTCAACACACACAAAGCAGATAAAATATATATTTTTTTAGAGGACTTAAAGTTACATTTTAGTGCTTTAGGTCAGTGTTCTAATCCGTCAAGATGATAAGGCTGCCTTCAGATTTTTCCGTCATTCTTAAAAAACAAATTTGGTTAGCGTAACCTCTGGTTGGAAGTAAATGCCTCTAAAACATCCTGAGACAATTTCTCACCTTCTCACGTGACAATATGGGAAATCCTACATGATGTAAACCTTTTTGCTTTTGCTTTTATTAACGTAATATTTTTAATTTAGTATTGTCATTTGGGGGATAGTAAAATGGGATTTTAAAGTATTAGCCATTTCTCCTACCCATCTATGCAGTTGTAAAGAGACCTGTTGGCCTACTGACGATTTGTTTTTACAAGGAGCAGCTAAAAATAGATGCAGTGAATGTTGCTGCAACCATTGGACCGGACAATCGCACACACACATGCACAGGCGAGGTGCTGGCCACATGAATACATTTTTGAGTCGTAGAACATGCAGAATTGAATGTAATGGTAAATCGAGGTTACTGGTCAAGTGACTCAATATAATCCTTGGTTATTCCTTGGCCATTTTACTTGATGACATTGAAGCACAAGCATACAGTTAGGTCCATAAATATTTGGACATTGACACAATTGTCATCATTTTGGCTCTGTACACGACCACAAAGGACTTGAAATTAAACAATCAATATGTGCTTTAAGTGCAGACTTCCAGCTTTAATTTGAGGGTATTTACATCCAAATCAGATGAATGGTGGAGGAATTACAACACATTTTATACGTGGTATCCCCTTTTTAAGGGACCAAAAGTAATTGGACAAAGTAACATAATCATAAATCAAATTGTCACTTTTAATATTTGGTTACAAATCCTTTGCAGTCAATGACAGCCTGAAGTCTGGAACCCATAGACATCACCATACGCTGGGTTTGGGCCCTGGTGATGCTCTGCCAGGCCTCTACTGCAGCTGTCGTCACTTCCTGCTTGTTCTTTGGGCAGTTTCCCATCTCTATCTGCAGTAAACATTGTCTGTACATGGTGTGATGATGATTTTATGAGCAGGAAAATCACTACGAGCGTAAATGTTACATAAAACAAACAAAAAAGTTAAGTATGTCATAGTCAAATATAGACCACAACACTAAGCTCAGTTTCGGTCAACTAGCATATTTGATCATCACTCTGTCCTGTATGTTGCCAGCTGCACACACACACACACACACACACACACACACACACACACACACACACACACACACACACACACACACACACACACAGCAACAGCCTGAAGGTGTTTGATGACAGCCAGCTGCTTCGTTTAAGGTTACAGCCTATCTACATTTCACACACACAGCACTCACAATGACTTTATCAGAACACATTACATGTAAAAGAAAGAGATGCACATGTCTACTGTAGAGCCTAGATGGCAGTTATACAACACTGAACATGGTAGCCTCTCTCTCTCTCTCTCATGACCCGAGGGATTGCATAAGCAGCCATCTGAATATAGAATGACAGACAGTAATGACTGTTGTGCGTGAATCTAATTGGTCCACAGACAATACATGAGCCCTATGACCCTTTTGCTTACATCTTTAACACTGATTGTATATAATATATATCATCTTTACACACAGAGACCAAAAAATCAATGTCATTTATAATCTCATTATATAAGAGTCACTTTAACAAAAGTATGGATTATTGTCCTATCTGAGCTTATTCTGTGCATAACTGATTACTAGATTTCATTGTAGGTCGCAGTACAGCAAGTTAAATTGTTAGATGTGACTCTGATATGTGGATTGATAAAGACGTCCTGGAAAATGAAGTTTGACTAAAAGGAACTTGTTCATGAAACACAGGCTTGGGGATAAAAAATATAAGCTCATAAAAGCACAGTACGTCAGTAAAGTCACGGAATATTGTCACACGACTGACAAGTGACCCCCACCAGTGCTATACTTTGTCTTGTACAGAGAGCAGTCAGGTTCTAGTCAGCTGTTAGGCTGTCTTTTCTTTAGCCCTTTTCATTAGAACACATTTACTAATCCTAGAATTTACATTAGGAGATATGTGCCATATCATGTGTTTTATAAGTAACGTTCATGGTACATAGGCGTTACGAAATGTAAAAAATGCACAAAATGCACAAAATGTCAATGCAACAAAACAAATGAGCATATACAAAAGAAAATAATTTCAACACCTTACATTTTCTAAATTTCCACTGCTACAACTGAGGATGAGTTTGACAGTGTAAAGTTACATTTTCCAGACACTCGACACTACAATTGTAAAGATGCTAAACACCCAGTTGGTGTAAACAAAATACAGACGATTTGTGTCATCTCATGAATCCACGAAGGGAGTTGAGTGCACAAATGTAGGATTTTTACGAGTCGGCTTTTTACGAGTCGGCTTTCCTTCTGTTGGTTTTGGAATTAAACTTAGTCAACAACCAAACACTTTGGGTGAAACTGTTTGTCTGCTCAACCAGCTTTGCTAGAAAATCAGCAATCAAACACAGACGCAAAGTTATTCTAAAGCTACATTTTGTTAGTGAAATAAAATGAGAAGCTAGTTCAAGTAGAATTTAATGCCACCACGAACCTTGTTGATACATTCCAGAGTCCAGAAGACTCCTTACATGAAATGATGTTAACATATTGTTCATGTGCACCTTGTATTTCTCCCCTCGCAGGCCATGGAAAGAACCACAAGGACGCAGCATCAGTGCGAGCCACACACCCAATCCCTGCTGCCTGTGGGATCTATTACTTTGAAGTCAAGATTGTCAGCAAAGGTCGAGATGGGTAAGCAGATGTTCAAGCTTTGTCTGATTCCAGGTCAATATTGCAACTATTTTCACTGTACCCAAACAAAAATAAAATTTGTATTCAAATTGATTGGAGCAATTATTACTTCAGTATTACCTTCTATTAGTTTTATTGTTTCAGTTCCATGGATCCCTGCACTGGATTGGTTGTTTTTTCAGAATCTTATCAAAGGAGTTAATCCCATGAGAAGTTAACTTGTACTGCCCCAGTGGACATTCGTCCCTAACCCCAACCCCAACACTTCCGTTCATAACATTACTCACTTGACATTAAACGCACCAGTACTTCTTCACTTCCAGCAAACTGCAAACTTCAATGAGGGCAAAACAGCATCACCAATTAGTTTTACAGAATATTCTCTGGTTTAGCTCAACTAAAAACACAAAAACACCAAATCCCTTAGCATGCAAGCGTGTCACTACCGAGCCTGTTTGTAACCAGTACCGACAAAGTTACGTTCAGTTCACCTGTCTCTCTTCTGCTCCGCTCCATATGTGTGTGGATAGTCTAACCCCTGCACTCGGTGAAACAGGATATTAATGATGCGCCGCTGCAGAATAGATGTAGGGGAAACACTGGTATTATACTGTGTTTTCAGACTAGTTATACAACCACAAATAATACAACCATAGAACAACAAACATTGCTTGATTAGAATATCATTTCTTTGCTCGTCTTTGTGGTTGTTTTGATTAAGGTTAGACATCCCTGGGTCACTGTAATGGCTTGTGAATTTGTGAACTTGCCTCAGCAGCATTTCTCTCACCTTGAGTCTGCATGAAAACAGCAATCTTGATATCACTGTTCCAGGTTCATTGCCAAATACAACAGTGCCTCCAAATAAGTCAATTACGACCTCTAACAGAGTGGTCTCAGTATTGTTGCCAATATCTGCATCAGCTGTCCTGTTCTCCAAATGGTTTAGTGCCACAACAGAGAGAGTTGCATCAACAGTGGTAGACATTTAAACTCCTCTGCTGCTCGGCAAATCTGAGGGACAAAACCTGACTGTTGAGGTTCTATGTAGCTGAAGAATCAAAAGATTAATTTTAGCTGCACCACAATGATCTCAATGTGACATTTGGCCCAGTTATTTCCAGAAACAGGAATGGGGCATATAGGGGAGATGTACTGTATTAGCCTTTTAACTGTGTTTTAGTGGTTCTGGGTGATACATTTTAAAACCAGTATCAGATAAGTTTTATTTGTAGGCAGATTGTAATTCTTTATTCTGCAGGCACTGGTGCAAAAATGTGCTCTTTAACATCTGGTTTCACAGTTGTATCATGCTTTTGCCTGTACTGATTACACAGAGTACACTCAGTGTTAACCGGATGTTTCCCCCATGAATAAACCAATCCAGGCATTGTTTGCGCCAAGATAGCCGCCAGAATAGGTGACATCATGCACTGTTACTATTAAGTTACTGAATTAACTTAAAAACAGAATTCAAACTGATTTGAAACAGATTTTTACAGTAAGCCACACTGCCTCTTAGCTCAAGCATCAGATGGGATTGTTGTGGTTGTGGCAGTACCAGCGACTCTGCAATTACTTTGCCAGGACCTTAGATTCCTGGCTTTCAAAACTCACCTTTTGACCTGTAATCTGCTCTGGAAACGAAACACACATCCCCAACAAAAGCCTCAGGTTGCATAATATACTGTTAACAGTCCCCAGTTCCAGTTCAGCAGCTCGGGGCCAACAGAACAAAACAAAACAGAAGTGTTAGAGACAACTGCTGTGTAGGAGTGTCTGTATGTGTAACTACTACCTTAGCTGTATGGGAACGCCATTGTCTGGTTCACTGGAGCAGAAGCAGGAGTTCTTGAATTTATATTTAAGTTGCAACATGAAATAATGACATATAGCGCATCATAAAGACCACTGTATGGACATTTCCTTCATTCTTACAGTGCAAATAGAAGCAGCATTTCAGGAAATAATGTATGAGTAATGCCATAACATACCACTACAATAACTCATATTTCCAAGCAAGGAACTTGGCTACACAATTAAAACCAAAATGAACCTTAATATGATATTGACTACTGAACTGGCACTCAAAAAACACAACATTCCAATACTATGGCCTCATTCCACATAAAGGCTTTAAGCTGAGGTGGGCGCTTCCCCTATCAGCTGTTGAGTGACATTTTCAAAACACTTGATGATTAGTGCTAATTTTCAACCATTAGTGATTTAAGACATATGTCCCTTTACAACAGTTACATTACTTAGTTACTTATTCCTACTAGACCTTACCTTCATTCTCTGGCCGTAAAGTTTAGGTTAATTCGCTAATGGCTGATACTTGTTCCAGCCAAATAAAGCGTAATGAACACTTTGGTTTCAATGTAATGTTTGGCCATGGCATACTCCATATTACTACCCATATGAATGAACTTTTTGTGTTCATTTTGACTAACGGAGGCTTTGCCACATGGGACAGATTGGTAAACAATGCAGGTAATAAACAGTCTGTGAAAAAACCTACTTCCTGTAAAGGTCCTGTCACACATATCCGTATGACAGAAACGTATGCGCATACGAAAATTTATCAGAGTCCAAATACGTCTAACTTTTCATTGGATCGGATCAGAAAAGTGAACATATACAGATACGCATGTCTAACCTATTGATATTGTATCACTTACTTATACAAAATGTATCAGACGAATACCCAATGAATGCATAACGTATACACAAATATGATGCATACAAAATATTGGCAACACGCTGGTTTACGTAGATATAAGGTAAGGTATAAGTAGTATTTGTTAAGAGCAGGCGGTGTTACGCTGGGGTGCGTTGTTGAACGCTGATGTTTTGAGCATGTTCAAAATTACCGGACGTACCCGACGTGTGCTTCATAAGATATGCAGACATTACGTTACGTTATACATACGTGAATACGGAATACGTACGTGAATATGTACCTACGTAAATACAGTACGTGAATACTTACCTACGTAAATATAGTATGTAAATACCTACGTAAATACCTACGTGACTACGTTAGAGGTACGTTAGATATAGGCTACGTCGGCAAACGGTGAATCCTACAGCCAATTGATAATGACTGGATAACCTATTCCTGCCCTATGTTAAGATTATGCCTGACGACGGAGTAACTTATTAAACGTGTTTCTACAGTACAGCTAGCTTTCAGCATGTTCCAGATGGCACTTTTCCAGCTCCGTTGGCCAGACGCTCTGATACTTTTTAAATAAATAAGTGATACACTATCAATGTTTGACATACGTATAATAATTTGTTTTGTATACGTCAGCTACAACACCGCTGTGGAAAATCTTTTTTAGAATATCTCTGTGGGTAATTTAATCGTGGGCATAACATTTTTATAATTTCCTCACTTGGGTAACCCTTTCTAGAAAAACATTTTTAGCCATGCTAGCGGCTTTAGTGATAGCAAGCGATTGTTTTTCAGTCAGTCAGTGTACTACTTTGGTCCAGACTGAAATAACTCAACAACTATGAATTGCCATGAAATGGTGTGCAGATATGCATGGTCTCCAGAAGATGGATTGGTAGTTCTCTGACTTTTTCTCTAGCACCAACAGCAGGCCAAATTGTTCAGTAACCCAGTGAAATATCTCAACATCTAATCGATTGGCTCAAAATTTAGTAAAGACATTCATGGTCCACACTGGATGAAGGCTACTTTACTGATCCCGAGACTTTTCTTCTAGCGCCACCATAAGACATATTTAGTTTTAGTGAAAAGCTTCAAAAACTGTTACATGGATTGCAATGAAATTCTGTACAGTCATTAGTGAATTGTACTAATTGTGGTGTTCCCTTAAATTTTAATTTAATGCCAAAAATGTTCTATTAGCTCAAAACACAGCCTGAGTACAGCGTCACAGAGCTGATAGCATGGCTGAAGCGTCTTGTTTTATAAGGGAGGACTGAATAATTAAATCCTCCCTAGATGAACAGTTGCTGATGTGATATCGCCTTTTTCCTGTAACTCTGCGTCATGGTTCTTATCCCACTCTTAGATCAACTTATTTGACAACTTCCTTAAACATTTCTTCCAGTTGACTCATGTGACACCAGTGTCTTTTCCTCCTCTTACATGCTCGATGTCATTGAAGAAAAAGCAGGAAACTTGTGAATAAGGCCATCCATTCGTCTTAGACAAGAAGTAATTTTATGCTGGGATTTGACTAATGACATCAGCATGTGCCAAAGCGTGCTGAGACTATGCCAAACTCCTTCTTCTGACTATATTGATGACTCGTTCAAATTGAGCAAAAGGGTTTTTAGCTGTGCTTTGTAAGCTTGCTTACATGAAAAAGATGCAGGCCAACTGCTTATCCTCGTGTGACGGACTTATGATGTCACTGCTGACCCCTGAGCTTCAACTCTCGTCACTTTTGATGTTACGACTCTCCCTTTGAGGCAGCTCACTCTGCCAGTTCAAAGACAGTATGTTCAAAGTTACCTGTGCCTGAGAAGGATTTGAATATTTTTCAGCTTTAACCTGAGAAAACACCTAAAACGTTGATACTCTGGGATGATTAAAGATATGTTTAAATGTGGGTGCATGTCTATGTAATTGTTTGACTTTTTCTTCTCTTGTTGTGTGCAGGTACATGGGCATCGGCTTGTCTGCCCAGGGAGTCAACATGAACAGACTGCCTGGTGAGTAACATGTGAATGATGCCACCATAACATAACCAGTATGGCGATGGGCAGATGGACTGATAGACATTTGTTAGATAGATCGATGCTGATATTGATTGTTACAATGGGCGGATGGATGTCAGAATTAATTGAGGAAATGACTTTAGAACAACAGGACAGTGTCTGTGGGTTGGACCAAGCAACGAGATAAGAATGAAGGATTCCCAAGGTTACTCAACACGACCAGAGTGTATGGCAAGTACTTAATCACGCGATAACATTGGCTTGCCTGACCAGATGCATCATTTCAAACAGTTAATGGTCGGATCGGACCAGTGCTCTGGCAAGCTGAGAAGAAAAACATCCAGCAGTGCTCTCTTCTTTTGTTAAATGTTGGTTACATGAAGGACAGTCTGCGCAGCTCTGGAGGGACTGTCCAAAACCTTGACTCTGAACTTTTCTAATTACTCATTGGCACACCTTTCCAGCCCTACAATCAATCAAGCATTGACAGTGCTGTGCGGATGGTTTCCCTTAGCCTTTATATCACTGAATAGGGAGGTCTTATTCTACAATGTAAACACTTGAGAAGGTTTGATTATTAGCACTTAGTCATTGTTTTCATTAATGCCGTAGACACTTTTGTTGCTGGAGTAGTAGGGGGAGATGGTGTGGATGGACGATATCTCCATGTGTGGAGGCAAGATATAAATTTAGATGAAAGGAATGTAGAAAGTGGCAAGAAATGGATTTTGTGGATAAGTGAAAGTAGCCGGAGGATTGCCAACATTTATGAGATTTGGGGATGAAAGCAGGAGGAGATGAGGACGTGTGGCGTCACTGTAGTAATTGGATGTGGCTTGTGGATTCAGCCTGACAGCTGCAGAAAGAACATGTCGGGACATGTCGCCATACAGTCATATGGATCAGTGACGGATGATGTTGACTCAGGCTTGCAGTCTGACCTCAGACTAATCTAACTGATGACAAACATTGCTTCTCACTTGCCAACACCACATTATAAAAATATATTATGCATGTTTGTGTACAGGATATTTGTGTGAATGTGTTTCTCACCTATCAAAGGGTGTCATGTCCTTCTGTATTATTAACAGTTGAATGAAGTTATATTAAAGGTTGGCTCAAAACTAGTTTTATATGGAAAAAAGAATGGTCAAGATAATTTCTTCAGAGGCAGAGCTATCGTGACCTTTAGTCTCTAGTATGGATTAAACATGGCCTGTGGAGTTTTCTTGTAAGCAAAACAAAGTTGAAGTTAAACAATGTTTACATTCGCCAAAGTGTGTATTCTTGCGGTCGGACAAACGTGTGGAATGCATTTTTTTTCTCAGAAAACATTTGAAAAGTCAGATTTAGTAATATTTTAAACATGCGTTGTTTGCACTGTTTGCTAGCTAACTTCATTAATACATTTGTCGGTGCGTTACAGCCACCAACTGTCCATCA
>NC_041360.1:4942675-4955175 GCF_900634415.1 Cottoperca gobio | reverse complement strand
CGAGGACTACATGAGCGAATGGCGGGCCAAGATCCATGGCATGATCGCTCGATTCCCCATAGGAGAGAGGCTGGGGGAGTGGCAGGCTGTCCTGCAAAAGTAAGATTCAGTGCCACACACACACACACACACACACACATACACACACACACACACACACATACACACACACACACACACACACACACACACACACACACACACACACAAAAACCCATCACTTTGAAAACACACTGTTTAGAAACTATATATTTGTGTGTTTTTGAAGATTTGCGTCTTCAGTAGGAACCAATGGGCCCTAAGGCTGAGAGCCACAGACAGTATTTGGAAGTCAGAATATCACCACTTGCTACCTTTTAAACTATTTTCTCATGTTTTGTCTCCAGTATGGTGTCCAGCTACCTGGTGCATCATGGGTACTGTGCCACCGCAACAGCCTTCGCCAGAGCCACAGAGACCATGATACAAGAGGACCAGACATCTATAAAGAACAGACAGAGTGAGTGAACAAACTAAAGAAGCACATATTATTTCACATTTTCATTTGACCCGTTGCATTTATCACATACAGGATTAATCACTGCACTAAAGAATGTTTAAGGCTCAGTGTTGTTGTTGGAAGTTGTTTTCCTAAACCAGGGGTGGGGAACCTTTTTCCTATCAAGGGCCATTTTCTTTTTACAACATCCTTTGAGGGCCGTACTAATTATTGAACTCATAACCTCTGCAAAATAAATTTAAGAGCAGCCCATTCATTTCTGAATGGATACAAGAAATGTATCTTGTCACAGCAAAAGAACATATGAAGTAAAAAGGCAGTACACAATAATTAAATAGAATCAAAACTAATACAAGTACCAAGAGGTTGATAGAAAATAAAGTGAGTATTGTAAATGGCAGTGATAACTGCACAGCAGTGGTGGAACAGTCTGTTCTTGGTGTGGTGGTCTACCTCTCTATCTCTCCATGTTTTCATGTTACGCTCTGGAGCAGGGGTCGGGAACCTATGGCTCTTTCGATGACGCGATATGGCTCACTGACAATTTTGAGCTGACATTTTTTAACATGATTAACAAGTAATAAATAATTATACTGTGTCATTTTAAAGTAAAACATTTAGCAGCGGATTTTAGTTCTCCCCTCTCCTTTCCTCCACTCTGTCTCTGACTGTAACTGTGTGCACACGTGTGAGTGTGTGTGTGTATGTGTGTGTGTGTGTGTGTGTGTGTGTGTGTGTGTGTGTGTGTGTGTAGGGGGCGGAGCCCTGCCCTTTGCGAAACAGCTGAGGAGAAACTGCGCAAAGCAAGCAGTAGACCAGGGGTGTCCAACTCAATCGCAGAGTGAGCTAAAATTAAGGCATGGTTTCGGGGGTGAAGCTTGAAACTGCAGCGCCCGCAGAGTCACACTTTGCTTTGAGTGTGTCGTTGCACTGGAGGTCAATCAGCTCCATTTGGATGTTCACATGTGCTGTTTCCACGTCAACTGCAAACGGATTGCTGAGCAGTTCATGCGCAGTCGGGAACACAGCGGTGGAGATGGTTTGTTAGTGTTTGGAAACACATAGTGACCAAAGTTTCCTTAATGCATCAGAGTCTCCCACAGGCAGCTCGGCTTGGAACGCTCTCACTGCATCACACATGTCCGTGATCACACGGCCCTGAAGCTGCAGGTTTAACAGTGAGATGCTTCGTTATGTCGCACAAACAGGCCAGCTCACATCGTCCCAGAGATCTGTGGTGTGTTTCCCTTTGCTTCCAAAAACAGCCAGATTTCCTCTCGAAACTCAAAAAAAATTTCAGCACTTTCCCTCGACTGAGCCATCGCACCGCCATGTTCAGAATGTATCTCCTCAGGAAAAGACTTACATTGACACTTATAAAGTTTCCTGTCTGTGTTACGGTGCTTATTACATGTTTCATCTCCAGAGCTTTACAACACAGCGCTTCCTGGTGTGTGATGCAGTTGGGGGGGGGCACAGACAATGGTAGGGGAAACACTGATACCGCTTTTAGTACTCGGAGACGGGATATACTTAAAACTCAATTTTATTAAATATATGGCCCTCAAGGAAATACATTTAAAAATATTTGGCTTTTATGGCTCTCCCAGCCAAAAAGGTTCCCGACCCCTGTTCTGCAGAGAGCTGCTTGTTGGGCCAAACTCCGCCGAAGAGCGTTAACTTTATCCAAACGCACTCGTCCTTTCAGCTCGTGCAGTTCGGCATGTTTCGTTCAGTAATGACGCTCGAGATTATTTTTAATCACCGCAAGTACGTCCGCACAAACTAGACACACTGGCCTTTTACTTCCACAGAGAAATAATCGTTCGTCCATTTCTTCTGGAAAGTGCGACATTCTGCATCCAGCTTTCTCTGTTTTACACTCGCCACGCTGCGTTTTTTGACATGACGTGATGACACGTTCCGCTCGTGTTGTGTTCAAGGACCCTGACCTTGGCCAGGAAAAACAGTCAGTCGCCCGTTTAAAATATTGCCGTCTAGTTTTTTTTTCTAGTGGATTTTTTTTGCGTGCGTTTTACGAATGACCTCGAGGGCCGGATCAAATGGTCTCGCAGGCCGTATATGGCCTGGAGGTCGGAGGTTCCCCACCCCTATCCTAAACTAATGAAGGTTCCTGTTTTTACAACATAATACTTACAGCACTCACTAGGCTTTACAAGAAAACTTTTCTTATCATCAAATAATACATTTCCGCTATCCATATCAGATAGTACAAACTAAGACTGGATCAAACTTGTAAATATCCCATCATTTTGAAACGAACACGTCCAGAGTTAGATACTGTGGGCATTGTTTGTCCCCTCGTGACACGGGTCACGAGGGGACAAACAATGCCCACAGTATGTGAATGACACACTGACCTCTATCGAATGTTTGCTGTGAGGGCATGGTTCCACTTGATCAATATACTGTAAATAGCACGCTGTTTCTTTTGTCCAATAGGAATACAGAAGCTGGTGCTGGCAGGACGGGTGGGCGAAGCCATAGAGGCGACTCAGCAGCTTTATCCCGGCCTGTTAGAACACAACCCCAACCTACTATTCATGTTGAAGTGAGTAAGAGGGTTTTTAAAGATGCTGTACAAGGAACCATCTGTGAAGCCGAGCCTTGATTGTTTACCTTCAGTCATGCTGCTGTTGGTGGGAAATTAAAACCAGTAACACCGGTCTGCCTTGCTTTTTAGGTGTCGTCAGTTTGTGGAGATGGTGAACGGTACAGACAGCGAGGTACGCTGCTTGACCATTCGCTCCCCCAAGTCCCAGGACAGTTACCCTGGCTCACCCAGCCTCAGCCCTCACCACGGCGCCAGCAGCACACACCTGCACACCGGAGGTACACATCCTCATCTCCACTAAACATCTGTCCTTTCTGACAAGCAACACATTGGCAAAGATAGAAATGCCTTAAAACAGCCACCGAGTCCCTGCAAGAGATGAGATATGTGTCTGAGTTTTACTGTACCCCCCCAGGAGCAGACAGCCCAACCTGCAGTAACGGAGTGACTCCCCCCAACAAGTCAAAGAGCCACAGTGGCACTGGCAGCAGCAGTGTCAAATACCCCAGCGTGTCCTCCTCCGCCTCCTCTTCAACCTCCTCCTCCCCTTCCTCCGTCAACTACTCTGAGTCCAACTCCTCCGACTCCACTAAGAGCCAGCCACACAGCGCCAACAGCACCCAGGAAACCAGGTAGGGAGGCCTGACTGATTCAGAGCATTGGTAATGGCACCAAGTACCCTCAATCTTTGCTTACAAATAAATAGAGATGTAGGTTAGCCACGTGGGATAGTTTATCATCAATATATCATTACCACAGTTATTTTAAGACATTAATATGTAATCAGTGCAGGAAAATAAAAACATTGGCACACAAGAACATCGGCAACATCTATGATAATGCACTCAGGGTTTTCCACAAGGATATGAAGTAGCCAGTCAGGGAGGGGGGGATTTGGCCATAAAAGCCCACATTTTGTGGCCTCTGGCACATTCTAATGCCACTATACCATCACTATACTGTTCTTAATAATGCATATTTTAATGACCCGATTGTTAACTTGTAGTGAATATTGTAAAGGAGAAATAGGCTTCTTGTGCGCTTTAGCAATATTTGAAACCACACCTATTCCTGAGTGATCAGAACTCTTATAATTAAGAGTCATTAGACCCTATTTATTATGTTTTATTTACTGTAAGGTTTATCAAGACACGGTTAATGTAAATAAAGATAATTCATTCATTCGATCATTCATTAAGCCCTTAAAGGTCCGTGTGGCGTTTCTAATGAGGAGGACCTCTGTCTGTCGGAACTTATGTAAAGCTGCGCACTACATTATACTTTGTGTGCCACTGGATTATTTATAGAAGGGAAATTGTTTGATTGTCAACATTCTACATGTCAACATTCTACATTTTGATCTCCGTAAAGTTTCCTTTAGTTGTCCCCTATGTTGAATAAGTGCATATTATTTTCTGTTAAATTCCCATAAAAACCTATTTTCTCAATCAACCTCTAGCTATGAGTGATACGGTCCCACATGGACAGACTATTATTATCTTCCAAAGTTTTTTTTTTTTCACATGACAGATTCCTGTCTGTGCCGTTTTGTCTCGGCTCTTCTCGCTAGTTTGAAATGGCCGGGGCTCAGTTTGAAGAAATGTGACATCACATCTTTCAGTGAGCCGATCAAGATAAAGCAACATCTGAATCAGAATGTGGTGACAGTTGTGGGATTATTTGCTAAAATTGCCAGACAATGTCAACCAAATCAGATTAAACCCTAACCCACACAGTCTGACGCAGCAGATCTTAAACAAATAATTAACTTTAACTTTGTTGCTTATTTAATCATGAATATTTAATGGATGTATAAAACATTTTCAGATTTAAAATCTAGTGTTCAGGAGCTTTAAGGGGTTGAACAGGATTTGTTTCTCAGAATGATGTAGTAATACCTTCATGACAGGAAGCAACAGTGTAGAATCGACAGTTCTGTCTTTTTTCTCAATTTATTTTTGTATTTCTGTCATCACTTTGTAGGTTATGATGACATTTTACTCTGATTTAGTTGCTGAAACAGTGCTAGAAACAGTTTAACAATGTGCACGTCAAATTAGAGACTAGATAAGTGGTTTAGATAACAATGTTTAAACTAGCTGTGTGTCTTAAATGCTTGTATTTGTTGCCTCGGTGGACTTCTGTTGTAAAGGGGTCATGTCGCCAGGTTTCAGCAATGCAATTGATGAATAAAGTGTTATCGTACACTATAGGAGAATGTACTACAGAAGGTACAAGTTGTGAAACTCCTTAACATGGGCTTCATCACTTCTGTTCAGTCTTGTCTGTAGTTATGTTTAGATTGCCAGGTGCCCAATCTGTAGAGTCCAGATGAACTGATGAGCATAAAACATTAACATTATGTTCATATTATTTCTTCATGAATTTCATCACTTGAGTTTAACACTCCTGTGTGCCGTCCCTTTTGTGTCTCTGTATTTGCGTGTGTGTGTGCGCGTGTGTGTGGGTTTGTGTAGTGACAGTGAGATGGAGATCGAAGCAGAGCATTATACCAACGGGGTTGTCGAGGGCTCCTCAGCACGGATAATGAATGGCACATACAAACACGAAGAGATCCTTCAGCCAGATGACAACAGTATTGGCAATGGAGTCACAGGTACATACACACACACACACCTATTTTTTCCTTTATTTTATTCATCTTTATGTGCTTTGTTGTATACCTCGCCTCTTGCTTTTTCTTTTGCCTTTCCCTCATACTTTTTTGTACATTTGCTTTCCAGCAGCATGTTTCTA
The DNA here is from genome assembly GCF_900634415.1 of Cottoperca gobio. Classification (NCBI taxonomy): domain Eukaryota; kingdom Metazoa; phylum Chordata; class Actinopteri; order Perciformes; family Bovichtidae; genus Cottoperca; species Cottoperca gobio. The sequence goes on along the minus strand of NC_041360.1, from coordinate 4,949,344 downwards.
TGCGTCTACTTGAACTGTGTGTGCACATGTGTGTCTGTTGCCAGCAGATGAGGGTTGTACTAATGGTAGACAGCTCTGTGGAGGGAACCAGGCAGCCACAGAGAGGATGATCCAGTTTGGACGGGAGCTGCAGGTGCTCAACGAACAGCTGTGTCGCGAGTATGGCAAGAACGCCACACACAAGAAGATGTTACAGGTACACACACACACACGCACGCACACACACACACACACACACACACACACACACACACACACACACACACACACACACAACTGCATGTGCATACACTTTTGATTTCAGAAAACAGCTGTGCTACAACAGATTAAAGTGATGCCAAAACTGGACAGAAGAGATTTCTTCTGTTGGCACCAGTTAGAATCCTGGTCGCAGCATTCTGAACACGCTGCAGGAATTTGAGCAATGTTTGATTTAGGATGTGCTGTAATAAAGCAGATAGAGTCCCAACTGTAACAACCAGCGGGTCAGTTCTCTGGTGCAGAGGAGAAGGCTCAAATGACTTTGTACAACAGGCTGTGTCCTCTGATTCATAAGCAGCCGCTCTGAAAGCAATAGAGTCCCTGGAAAAACACGGGAAACTGGAAGGGAATAATAAAGGCTCTGCCAAAGGGCTTGTCTATAGTTGTTAAAACCAGACACTTTTATGAATCATAATAATTTTGTACTAATTGCATTATAGCAAAACATCTATCACAACAAAATTGGCCTACCTATTTTACAGTGTTCTCCTACTGTAGCATTAAGTAACGCTGAACTACCAGGGGTCAGAAAGACTCCAAGGTACAGAACCGGAGCACTGACGTACTCTACTTTGAGCTAATAGAGGCTGAGCATCTCTGTAGGCGGAAGTCACTGCGGTTACGCTCATTGAGTGTCAGCCTTAGCTACCAACAAAGCTAGCTTACAGTTTTACAAATACAAAGGTGTGATAAAATAAAAATATGTGTACAAACCTGTCTACATACAACCAAGATATCCCTTGGGGTCCTTGTCACTTTAAAGTAGGACCAAGCGTTGAGGCTTTTGTATCCCTTCAGGCTTTGCTCTGTGTATTTCCTCAGTGTTGAAATCAGGTACATATAAATGTCAGGAAACTCGTGTCCTGGCCTCAAGTCAATGTCCATTGGGGTCATGCTTTAGGCCTCTTGAATAAAGTAAGAAGAATATCTGTGTTTTTCTTTACCTTTACCGGCAATTCAATGTACAGATTAGATTTTATATGGTCGATGACACACGTGGGATTCAAACATACTGTTTTTGCACAACTACAGAACCAAAACACTGAGCTGGAAGAGGCTAAAACTGCTAAATTGAGTGTTGATACTAAGTGAGTTCGACACTACGAGCAACAGACTAATTGAGAATTCAGAAATATGAATACATGTAGGAGGTGTTAGACTTAGTGTTAAAGGACACGTCATAAGTCGACCAAGGAAGCGACATTGAATACAATTGTACCACAATGTATTCATATACAATGTATTCATATACAATGTATTCATATACAATGTATTCATATACAATGTATTCATATTGGTCGTCTGTCTGTCTGTGCAGGATGCATTCAGCCTGCTAGCGTACTCAGACCCTTGGAACTGTCCCGTGGGCCAGCAGTTAGACCCGACCCAGAGAGAATCCCTCTGCTCTGCACTCAACAGCGCCATACTGGGTAAAAAGCAAACACAGACGCATGCAAATTCAAATTACAACTGCAGTTTTTGTTGGGTTTTTATTTTTACTGTAAAGGGACGTCCACACCAAGATTAAAACCATAGATATTCTTTCTAAGTGAAGTTGATGGCGGAGTCCACACCACAACTATACCAACAACGACAGTGACAAACGATATCGTTGGGATCACTTTCAGAGCTAATTAAAATCCGACTTTACAGGGTTCAAAATGCCACTTTCAACATGGCAAATTACATTGTAGAGAGACTCAACTCTCTCGCTTCCTTATGATTCATAATCAGTTAATAATCTGGGGTAGATTATCTATATATTGCCATGCCTGGAGGCACCAATGTGAAACAAATGAAAAACGTAAATAGTCAGGAATGTAAACATTTAAAATTGTTGCATTTAGCTTTTTTTATTTTATTAAAATCGTATTCTTACTAATATGAATAATAAGAAAACAGTTCAAATGCTGTGCTGTACGCCGGGGTGCTGTGCATCTCAGCACCAAGGACGCAAGGAGAGAGATGCTGTTGATTTCAATAAGAAGTCTTTATCGTCGATTAACAATATGTTCAAAGACCATTTATCAAAATCCACCTTCAACAACAATACATTGGTTAACTATTTTATTTAATTTTAGAAAGGCATGCAGTGAAATCAGGTCCGTTATAAATCCGTTTCTGACCGGAAAAACTAAACTGAAGAACTGATGATTATTTTCTCCTCCTTGTGATTATTATGTGAATACTGTAGACATGAACATGTAGCTCATTTGAGTAAATAGGCTTTACATGTTTTGTAAATGTAATGTTAAACTTTTCAAGGTGACATTACCCTAAAGAAGTGGACAGCTGGAGCTGCCACTGTTAACAGAACGTTAGCATCAGTGTAGAGGCTCACATCGGTATCACTGTAGTGTTCTTTATAGTTATTATTCTTGGTGTGGACGTCCTTTAACACTTTGATATTGTTACAGCCATTGGGCAATAAGAAAGAAACTGCTTGACATTGTCCCTGCCTTTTAATATAGTCTGTCATACCCATCACACGTGTGTTGCACCCCTGCCTGCCTGACAGTGTTTTTTTGCTCTAGAGTCCCAAAATCTGCCTAAACAGCCTCCATTGATGTTGGCGCTCGGCCAGGCCACAGAGTGTGTTCAGCTCATGGCCCGAGTCCGGTCTGGTTCCTGCTCCTTCGCCAGAGTAGACAACTTTTTGCACTAGCCCAGGTCTCGGTAAGCACGTTTATGTAGTATAGGGCCACAGACAATACCTGTTTCTGTTTAATCACAGCTCTAAATCAGTGCCCATAAATTCCACTGTATTTCAGCTTAGATCTTTCTAAAAGTTGTAGTCGTTCTGATGAGTCATGCTAACTTTGCACTCCCCAATTTTCCAGCTAGACCTACATTTTACAGTTAAATCTGAAATAGCCCCCTGGATTAACTATTAGCTAACTTTCCAGCTAACCAAACTAGCTATGCGTCTGCAGTGAAGGCAGCTAGATCATGCTAATTTAAATAGCTACTATCGACAAGTGGTTTACGCTAACGTTAGCTGTATGGCTTTACAGTAGTAAAATGACTGTATAATTATATTCACATGTTTAGAAGACAATGAAATAAACAAAATGTCCTGTTTTCTACTTCTGCTCTAGCGTGTGCTCACAGCCTCACATATGTAAACAAATTGGTGTGCAGATAGCTTGGTTAGCTAATTTGGTTAGCCTGGAAGTGGATCCCTATGTGCTGAGCTAAAGTAGCTAATCCAGGGCTCTAATTTCTGTGTTAACGCTCGGTCAAAGTTAGAAACAAGCGTTTGAGAAGATTAATGTAAAATGTACGTTTATTTTCAAAGCTTTTGGAGGCTTGTGGTGCATTCTCTGATATATGTTGTTTCTCCTGGTTCATGTTTCCCGAACACAAGTGGCGAGTGCAACGTTAACATGACACAGAAAGAACTAGATCCAAGTTAAAAGATATCAGAATTTCCTGTTGTATTTTTTTATGGAATAATAGGAAGAATACTGTGTGGCTGCACAGTGTAACCGTCCGTTATTTTCCTACAGTTAAAAATCTCATTGTGAATTGCATGCATAAAATGAAAAACATTTGGATAACATATACACTGTTCATACATCATATGAAGTAAAATAACTCCCAAACTAAATGAAAATACCAAATCTATGCTGTGCACCAATATTAATGCAAGCTATTTTAATCGTGCTACATTCATTCATTACCTTGCTTAGATGATTACCCCTCTCTCCACAGGTTAATGTTAAGTAGCACTGAGAGGAGGCATGTCCAGCAGGTAGTTGTCATGGCGACAGAGGAAAGAGCATGCGTGTGATTGGTGTGTTTGGCTGTCCATCAGACCGAGCCAGCGGCACAGACAGAGGAGCAGAGGAGAGCGGGAGAGAAGAAGGCTTCCTTTTAATTTAGTATTATCAAATAAAGAAATGTGTGACACTATTTAAAGATAATTATTATTCTGTTTATCTAGCCATTTTTATAGTTTTTTTTTTTTTTGTCAGTTTGTTGTGCTCATCCTGGACAAAACACATTTTGAATCCCCTTTTTTATTTTTTCTTCTGTTTTAACGGGTGGATTTTGATTCCCTACGGTCAGTATTTTACCACATTGTTGTTGTTCACCATATCACAGACTACAATACCCACATCTGGTTGCCATGGTGACCCACACTACTGTAGGTCAACCTAACAAAACCTGAGGTATATTAACATCATCTTTGATGAGATACAGAAGACAGACAGACGCTGAACCCTTTATCCCTCTAAAATTCTTGGAAGTGCATGTGTTAAATATAATATAGAAACGCGTTCAGCAGTGGTCGGCATGAAAAACACCTTCGATTGTGTGGAGCAGATCATTATCGGGTCAAGCCTGATGCCGTACAGTACACTGCTGCTGATATAACATATCAAATGGACTGATGTAAGACAAACGTGGGTCCCTCAATTATTCCAGAGAGCTGAATATAATGGGATGCTTCCCGTGTAAAAAACATAATTGAATGACCTCTGTAGAGGAGAGCACTGCCAGTAACCAGGGGCAGAGTTTGAGGACAAGGGGTTACATTGGAATATTAGACGTGTTTGATCCCTAATTTTACTGTAACTGACCAGAGCATCGACTAATTGGTGATATGGTTGCAGGTGACAGAGCTCAGAACCAGCTGCAGCTTCAACACCTGCTCTCAACACCCAACATAACACTATTATCAGGGTCGCCTTGATGCCAGCATAAAGAAAATCCGTATCTAAGGCAGATTTAACAAGCACAGCGAATGGACGGCTAAAAGTCAAGTAACCCCTTGGGATTTCATTATTGCACTATTTTTACATCGTCCTTAGTCTGACCTGCTCTGTACATGTGCTGTCACAATTCGAATTTCAAATAAAGAGGTGAAATAATTTTCCAATAGATTGAGGATATAGAGGATATAGTACAATAACTATAAAAAGATGGAAAATATATTTTTATTGTTCAAGTTCGCTCCTGGCCTCCATCGGATTCATCCACCTTGCTTCTGTTTTGGATTCAGATCAGTTGTAAAAAAAACTTCCAATCACCACTGGTAGCCCCCAACAGCATGAAATTACAGCTACAGCGTCTTTTGTCAACCCCTCCTCGCTTTCATCCACTTTGTATGGAGCCCCAAAGTTTTTCATATTAAGAGAGTAAATAGGACATTATGAAATTAATAGCATATGAATAAATAACTAAAATATTAATTTAACCAAAAAATTGTGAAATAATTACATTTGCATGCTCTTCGCAGGCTCAACAACTGCTTCCAAAATGTAGCCAGCTAGCTCCTATTAGCTAGCAGCTGACTCACAAGCTAGCAGCTGACTCACAAGCCAGCAGCTGAATCACAAGTTAGTTACTATATTTGAATCAACCAACTAGTTGCTGCTGCTTATAAACACACTGCACAGTAACCAAACGTTCTTTTGATTTAGCTTAACAGGGCTACATATGCTACCTACCTAGCCAGCTAACTAGCTAGGCTGGCTTGTGGGCTTGGATTTATTACTCAGCATGAGAGCGAAGAGCCAGTGTTAGCAGCAGCATCTAACATTAGCTGGTTAATTCAGTCTTAAGTAGTTTTGTGATTCTGGAAATGTTCCTCAGGAAAGAGTCTTTGTGGTTGCTAGCTCCTGTTAGGTCTGACTTGAGTTTTGATCATTTCAACACCATGTTATAAAAAACTCATTTTTTCTCAGTGCTTGTGTAGTCTACTTACATTTGGAAATCTCGAGTGCTTACCAACCCACATAGTTTGAAATAAGGCAACCCAGTCAGGTTCTTTGTGGGCTGCCTCGGTCAGAAAACATGGGATTCAACAAGCCATTCACATTTAGCTCCCCTTCATGTGTCACATGCAGGCTGATTAGAATATACACTAGTAGTTCTAGTAGAAACCCAAAATACAAGTATGAACCTAAAAATGAGCATAATATGTCCCCTTTAAATTCTTTCACAGTTTATTGGCTCGTTTATGTTTGTTCACATTTATTTCACAATGTCTTGTTTATTTAATTAATATTAGATTTTAATAGTGAAATATTCATTTTGAAATGTTATCATGATCAGCTTCCTGTCTCTGTATCTGAAAAGATGATTGTTCATTGCAAAATTACAAATCGGACTCAACTTCACACTATTTCCATCTCAATAATTGGACTCTGACTACAAACTTGTTTTGTTTCATAATATAGGTTTATCTGAAACATTTTCATTCTTTTGTTTTTGCAACAACCTTATTTTCTACCAAATAGCAATGACTTAATGTTGTCTGACTAGTGACACGCTGTCACTTCCTCTGCTTTGTTGTGACCTGGCAAATGGCTTGTGGATCCACCCTGAAGTGTATATTTCCATTTATACGAGAATAGAGAAATATGGAATAATATAATACTGGAGATGTGTGTATGCAAT